>NC_061859.1:11764525-11769525 GCF_019202785.1 Penaeus chinensis
ACACAGACACACACACACGCGCGCGCGCACGCACACACATAACCCCAATCAACACTTGCATAAGAAAACAAACACATAAAACATCAAATCCACACACATACTTATAATATACAAAGTACGTGTGTCTGTGTGCCGAGGGTGTGTGTACACATGTGCGAGGGTGCGGGTGTTGTGGCCGCAATAATAGCATGGATCAGGTTTATCAAGACGCGCTCTGGGGTGCCTGCCGACAGTGATGGATCAGCTGGGGGGTGGGGGAAGGTGGGGAGGGAAGGAGGGGAGGAGAAGAGGGGGGGGGAGGGGGAATCCGCTTGCTATCCACTCTTCCCCCGTGGACTCATACCCCTCCTATTTCTACCATCTCTCTCTCTTTCTCTCTTTTCTCTCTTTCTCTCTCTCTCTCTCTCTCTCTCTCTCTCTCTCCTTTTCTGTGTCTTTCTCCTTGACGGTTCCTTCCCTTTCCTTACTTCTTCTATATTTCTCTCTCTTCAATATTTCTCTCCTCCCCTTATTTCAGTAATCCCCTCCTTCTTTGTTGTTTTTTTTTTTTTTTATCTTTCTAAATTTTTCTCTTCTCTCCTTTTGTCTTCCCTCTCTCTTCCTTCAACTTCGCCCCTCCCTACTTTTTTTCTGCATCCCCGCCACTCTCTCTCTCTCTGCTTGCACCTTCTCTTTCTCTCTCTTCTCTTTCTCCCCCTCCACTTCTCTCTCTGTCTTTCTCTTTATCTCTTCTTCCTCCTTCCCTTCTCTCTCTCTCCTCATCCTCTCTCTTTCTCCCTCTGTCTCTCTCTCGCCTCTTCCCACCTCCCTCTTTCTCTCTCTCTCTCTCTCTCTCTCTCTCTCTTTCTCTCTCTCTCCCTCTCTCTCTCTCTCTCTCTCTCTCTCTCTCCCTCCCCTCTTTCTCCCTCTGCTCATCAACCCTCTTCTGGTTTGTCCTGATTTTATCTTATTATCTGCCTCTGGTATCTGGCTGTTATTATTTTATGATTATTGCTCTGTTTCTGTTGTCTTGTTTCTTGACTTTTCTTTGCGTTTCTTTCTTTTTGTCTGTCTGTCTGTCTATTATCTCTCTCTCTTATTATCTCTTCTTGATTCTTTTCATTTATATCTTTTCCTTTTATTATATTTTTTTCTTGTTTTGTCTTTTCGCTCCTTGTCTTCTTTCCTCTTATCTCCCTCTCTCTCTTTTCTATTCCATCTTCGCTCTTCTATTCCACCTAATTTACTTACCACCATAAACAGTAAAACGGAGAAACAGAAGAGGAACGAACGAAGGAACGAAAACAAACGAAAAAAAAAAAAATACGGGAGAGAGACAGACTAAAAGAAAAGAGAGAGAGAGAGAAACAAAGAAAAGAACAATTATCGTACTGCCTTTTTACGTTTTCTGATTTTTTTTTTTTTTTTTAATATCCCGTATCTTCCCGTTTTCTATTTTTGGTATTCCAGTTTTTTCCATTTTCAAAATTTTCTTTGGGTTTGCTTGTGTCTATCCGAATGTTCCAGAAGTTCAAGAAATGGAATTGGCATATGAAGTTTTAAAGAAAGAAAGAAAGAAAGAATGAAAAAAAGAAGAAGAAGAATTGGAATCCACTCTGAAATATTGAACTTAATATCACCTTCCATCATCCCCCCCACCCCCTTTTACCCCCCCCCCAACCTTTCGCCCTCCACCCCCCCCCTCCATCCTACCCCTAATCCCTTATCCCTTGAACCCAATCATACCCACCTCTTACCCCCCTACCCCCTCCACCCTTCCCCCCCTTTACCTCCTCCCTCCCAAACCCCCAAAACCCCACCACCCCCACCTCAATCCCCCCCCCTCAAAAAAAAAAAATAAATAAAAATAAACCGCCCCCGCGGACGAGAGAGGGGGAGCAAACCCCGAAGAGAAAGAAAATCCCGATCTGAATCTCCATATCAACACGATTCATTTCCCAACCCCCTTTTTCCCTCCTCGGTGTTCACGAACAAGAAGATCGCTCGTCCAGGGCTACAAGGGTCTTCTCTTATTCGCGGCCGCCGTCTTCGGGGTAAATTTCCTACGAGGCGGGTCCTCCCCCGCTGATGACACGACGCGGGTCCTCCTCCTCCTCCTCCTCTGCCGCTGCTCGCGAGTCGCTCCTGTCGCCGCTTTTCTCTCGTGGGCTGCTTGGCGTTGCGTTTGTTTGTGTCTTTGTTTGTTTGTGTGGTTGTGTCTTTGTTTTATTGTTTGTTTGTTTGTTTCTTTGTTTAATTGATTGTTTGTTTGTCTTTGTTTGTATATTCATTTGTTTGTTTGTGTCTTTGTTTTATTGCTTGTTTGTTTTGTGTCTTTGTTTTATTGCTTATTTGTTTGTGTCTTTGTTTTATTGATTGTTTGTTTGTGTCTTTGTTTTATATTTATTTGTTTGCTTGTGTCGTTGCTTATTTTAAAATTTATTTGCTTGTTTATATATTTATTTGTTTGTTTATTTATTTATTTGTTTATTTATCTATTCATTTAATTATCTATTTAGTCAATATTTCTTTCTTTATTAATTCATTCATTTTTTTATGTAATATTTTATTTATGTATCAATTAATTAATTTTTCGTCTTCATTATTAATTTGTTTACTTTTATATATCTATTTATTTGTTTATTTATTCATTTGCTTATTTATTTATGGGTTATTATTCTTACATGTTTTATTTATTTAATTCTTAATTGTTTATGTTTATTTAAATTTTTTGATCAATTTATTTATGTTTATCGATTTTTTTGTTTATTTGTTTATCTATTTATTTGTTTATGTACTATTTTTACCTATTACAATTTTATTCGTACCTTGTCTTTTTCTTGGGTTTATTTCTTTATTAATTAATTCCTTTATCTGTTTATTTCTTTATTAAAATCCGATTATCTTGTGTTTTCTTTTTGTTTTGTTTTGGGAAAAATGTTTTTTTTTTTTTTTGGTTTAAATAATTTGTTTGTACTTGTTTCCTTTTGCTCGTTGTTTTTTGGGGGTTTGTTGTTTATTTGTTATCTGGTTTTGATTGTATATGCGAGTGGCTGGGTATTCGTTTTTATTATTGTTATTATTATTATTATTATTATTATCATTATTATTGTTATTGTTGTTATTGTTGTATTTATTATTATTACCATTGTTGTTGTTATTATTATCATTACTATTATTGTTAATATTATTGTTATTATTATTTTTTCTTGTTTTTTTATTGTTTTATTTTATTATTATTTTTTTTTGTTTTTTATTATTATAATTTTTTACTTTTGTTTTATAATGGGTTTTTTTTATCATTATCTTTATTAACAGTATAAACTTTATTGTTTTATATATTATCATTATTATCATTATTATATTTTATTATATTATTTTTTATTTTTTATCTTTCCTTATTATTTAAAATATTTTAAATTTTTATTTTTATTGTTTTTTTTTATTATTATTATTGTTGATATTATTATTATTTGTTATCATTATTATTAATATTTTTATTATATCATTATTTTTTAATATTATTATTATTATTATTTTTTATTATTATTAATTATTATTTATTATTATTATTATTATCTTATTTTTATTAGCATTATTATAATTTTCATTATCATTAAAAGTTTTTGGTTTTATCATTTACTATTTCCCTTATTTTATGTCCGGTTTTTATGTGCTGGAGAAATTTTGGGCTGGGGTATTTTCGGATGGGATTTATTTTTGTTAATCCCAAGGTTATTTTTCTCAATATTATGGGACGCACTTAGTAGGATTAAACCGTTTTCGGGGGTATGAGCAAAATATTTTTATTATTACATACATACAATACATATATACATATCTTTCTTTTCTCTCTCTCTCTGTTTTCCCCTCCCTCTTATCTCTCTCTCCTCCCCCCCTCCTTATTCCCTCCCTCCCTCCCTCCCTATCCCTCCCTTTCCCTTTCTCCCTCCTTTTCTCCCCCTCCCCCTTTCCTCCCCTCCCTCCTCTCTGAACAAGACACCCCAATTAACATCACCACATCCACACTCCCCCATCCTCCACACAAAAAAACCCTACACACATCCCACACATCCCACAAACACATTAACTCCCCCAGCAAATCCCCGACAATCCCCGACAGCACAGGAGCTCCAGCTGGCCCAAGGGGCCCCCCGGCCCCCCCTTGCAGATTTCCTCTCCTTTACTTGAATTACACACAGGGCGATCGAGGGCGGAGTAATCGAACGCTCTCTATTAGGAAGTAATTGGTGATCAGTCATTAAGGGAAAACACTTGGCTCCTGATGAGGATGGGAATGGGGGGGGGGGGGGGGGGAGGGTGAGGATGGGGGGGAGGGGGGATTTTAGGTGAGGGGGGGGTGTGATGGGGTTGGGAGGTTAGGGGAGGGGGGGGAGGCGAGCGTTGGGTGGAGGGCCAATTTGGGTGAGGGGGTAGGGGGTTGGGGTTGGGGTTGGGGAAGGTGTGAAGGGTAGGGGGGGGGATGAAGGGCGAGGTGTGATGGGGAGGGGTAGTGGTAGGGGAAGGGATGTGGATGAAGGTGGAAGGAGGGGAGGGGGTATCTGATAAAAAGGGGATAGAGGGGAAGATATGAGAAGAAAAGTGATATAAAGGGGGGGGGGTGGGGAGAAGAGGGGAAGAAGGGATTGAATGAGAAATACACGAAGGAGTTAAAAAAAAAAAATGAGAAGGGAGAACGAGAAGAAGGAATGAGAAGGAGAGAGAATGAGAAATGAGAAATATAGATTTGAATAGAGATAAAAAAATAAAAAATAAAAAACAGACAAACAGAAAGTTATATAAAAACAAAAACAAATATCAGATATAACCTCAAATAGAGAAAAAAAAAGAAAAAAAATAATTATGACAAAAATAACTGGGTACATATCTTTGCTCCTTATCTCTGAGTTGATCATACCTGTACGTGGAAATATCGGTGAATTGGAATATCACTGTTATCAGATAAAATCACTCATGTATCTGTCTAACCTATGTCTGTGTCTGTCTGTTTGTCTGTCCGT
>NC_061859.1:11779525-11782007 GCF_019202785.1 Penaeus chinensis
TGTTTGTTGTTATTTGTTTGTTTAATTATTTGTTTCTTCGGTATTTTATTTATCTACGTGTCGAATTATTTATCTGTTGTTTATATCTGTTTCCAGTCTTATATGTATGTTGATATAATAGTAATTAACTGTTTTACTATCATGGTAAATATAAATGTTATAATTCTGAAGAGAAAGAATGCGTGTTATAGTCCACAACACCTTTCGGATATTACAATCTTTATCAGTTTTAAATTCATTTATTGCCTTTCATAATAACAACCCGGCTTCCCTTCAACCTTCCCCACCTCCCCAACTCCCTTTCCCTACCTTCTCCCCTTCCCCTAACCCCTTTCCCCTCATCCTCCTCCCCCTTTAACCCCCCCCGTACCCCCCCTCCTCCCCCCCCCCCCCCCCAAAAAAAAAAAAGTCTTCTTTATATTCTCATGAACGCTTCTATAGTACGAAATTAATTTTACTAATAATTAGGTATAAATGCAAATCCGCTATGACAATTGACATTAGACTGCGCTATCATTTTTCGGTTATTTGTTAATTGTTCGCCGCTCGATACTTATATTGTTAATTTCATTCATATGTGTTTAAAGTGAAATTGTCGATAGAGTCAGAAGCTGTATTAACATGTGCTGTTGCCGTTGCTTGCAATTTTATGCAGTTTTATTCTTAGAAGTAACGCTGTCTTTTTCTAAGTTATATAATTTTCATCTAAGTTGATATGTGGTGTAAGTATAAGGGACTTTCTTTCTGTGTATCTTGAGTGTATTTAAATCTATATTAGCTTATTTGTGATAAGTAGTTTTAGGATTGTGTATATTTGTTCGTGTATTTTCGAATAAGAAATTATATATTTATATCTAAATAACTGCATTTTCGACTTTGGATTTAGATCTAACACTACTGTAATTTTATGTATAAGTTGTGTGCTATATACCTCTCATGTAATCTGAAACAGGAAATTATAATTTTTTTTCCTGTCTTATTCCTATCATGGTTCTTAATCCATTTATCAGTATACCCATCTACCCCTTTTCCTTATCTACACTTACTTCTTATATCATTCCCTTATCAACCTCCCCAATCCACCGACCTCCACTCCTATCCAAATCAACCTACTTCAATCTACCTTACTTTTAATTATCTGTCGCGCTTACGGAGCTAGTGACGGTAGATCACAAGGGAAATCTCATCCGTCTTTCGAAGGTCTAAACATGTGTTAAGGCGTGTATACTGCTACATGCGTTTTATTTATTTATTTATTCATTTATTTCTCTATTTATTTATTTCGTTAGTTGTTTCTTGTTCTCTCTCTCTCTCTCTTCTCTCCTCTCTCTCTCTCTCTCTCTCTCTTCTCTCTCTCTCCCCTCTCTCTCTCTCTCTCTCTTTCTCTCTCTCTTTCTCTCTTCATCTCTCTCTCTCTCTCTCTCTCTCTCTCTCTCTCTCTCTTCTCTATCTCGTGTACGCGTGTTCGCGTATGTGTATAGTATCAATATGCATATATACCTTACCATACTATACTTTTTTACATAAATATCTTCAAGTACCACGTAAGGCATTTGTAAATAATGAATTCTGATGCTGCACTTAACAAACCCCTTCTTTTTTCCTATCTTCTGTTCGAATCTTCATATCCAAACATACTCTAGCGGCGATCACACACGACAAGAAAAAAAAACTGCATCTTTGGCTTTCCTTATTCCCGTCTTTTGTTCACATTTCGCTTAGATCTGTCTTTCGTGTAAGGGAGAAGATGGAAAGGGAGAAGAAGTAGGAGAAGGAGTAGGAGTAGGACTAGAAGAAGGAGTAGGGGAAGGAAAAGAGGAAGAAGAACAAGGATAAGTATTAAAAAGAAGCGAGAGAGTGAAGGTGAGATAATGAGAGAGAAAGAGAGAGAGAGAGAAAGAGAGATAGGTAGATAGATAGATAGATAGATAGATAAATAGATAGATAGAGAGAGAGAGAGAGGGAAAAAGGGAAGAATGAGAGAGAGAGGAAAAGAGTGGAGAGTTGAAAAAGAGAGAGAGGAAGGAGAAAGAGAGAAGAAAGAGAGAGAGAGAGGGGAGAGAGTGAGAGAGAGAGAGAGAGAGAGAGAGAGAGACTTTAACAGACAGACAGAGTAAATCACACACACACAAAAGAACAAAAATTGAGATCAACAACAGCACTACATCCGCGACTCCATTTCTTCTTTCTCTCTCTCTCTCTCTCTCTCTCTCTCTCTCTCTCTCTCTCTCTCTCTCTCTCCTCTCCCCCCCTCTCTCTCTCTCCACTCCCAAAAAACAAGGAGGCACACACACACACGCACAAGCTCAAACACAAACACACACATACATACAAACTTACATACATACAGGCACACAGACAGACAGCCAAGTCGCGCCGGCCTTTTAAAAGTCCGGGCCGCCGCCGTGGGGAGACCTTTAGTCTACCTGAAAGCTAAATATTTGTATCTCTCGGGCAACGGAGGACGAACCAGCCTATTACC
>NC_061859.1:11794607-11797107 GCF_019202785.1 Penaeus chinensis
CAAAATCAATATAACATAGGTAATAAGAAACTTTTGCTGTAAAATGATATGCATTTGCTCATTAAACTGATCACAATGTAGAGCCAATGCACATCATGTCAGAAACTTTGAAAATATGTGTTGCCAACTATGTTAACACATGATTATTGTCCATAGGGCGGCCCGGTCTATCCCTTTTCACTATTTATATACCCACCAAAATATGCACAGTATAGATGCGCTATATGTGTATGTGTTTACATACATACACACGCACACACACACACACACACACACACACACACACACACACACACACACACACACGGAAAAAAAATGTACACATAAACATATCCGTATCTGTATGTGTGTTTACGCGCGTGTGTCCCTCTGTCTATATATACATATATCTCTGTATCTGTGTCCTGCGCCTATATAAGTATATGCGCGGCCGTGTGGATCCAACACTGGCTTCCCGGCACACCTGAACACAAAGACCAGGGCAAGTGACCAGCTAATACTGACCACCTCATTCTCTCACAAGGTCACCAAGATGCCTATCACCCCACACGTCACCCAGGCACGGTCAGTCACATCAGCTCGCGAGGCACTTTGATCGTGAGGGAAACGTTATATGTTTATTTATTTTTTTTCTCGCAGATTAAGACTTTCGATAGTATTTAGATTATGTATATGTCTGTGAAACTTTCTCTTTATTCATGTGTATATTTATCAGATTTTCTGTCTATATGCCTTTCTATCTACCTGTATATCTATTCATCTCTCTCTGTTCATCTATCTATCTGCCTGTCTATATGTCTATCTGCCTACCTGCCTACCTATCTACCTACCTATCGTACCTATCTATCTATCTATCTATCTATCTATCTATCTATCTATCTATCCATCTATCTATCTATCTATCTATCTATCTATCTATCTACGTATCTACGTATCTACCTACCTACTTTCAAATCTATCTATCCATCTGTTTATCTGTCTAGCTATTGGTCTGTCTATCTATCTATCAATCGATGCTGAACAGAAATTCGAACAAAAAAGAAAAAAACAAAAATACGACTTGAAAGATAACGAAAGAAGGAAAGAGGAGAAGGAAGAAATAAGAAGATAATAAGAGAAAGATGGAGAAAGATGAGAGTATGAACAGCTTGATCCGCCTATTATTAGAGCTAAAGGCTGGTAAATAGCCTTCCTAATGACCCAGGAGAGTTAATTATAGTACTAATTTCTATGTCACTCAAATCGGAATTAAGAAGAAGTCTGCCTTATAACTCTCGCCTAAATAGGGGGGGGGAGGGGGGGGAGGGGCAGGAGAGAAAAAACATAGTCGGAGGTTACAATTCTTCCCATGTGGGGGTGGGGGGGGGGGGGCGACAGAGAGGGGGTGGGGGGAGGGAAAGTCTGAGAGATAGGGGAAAGGGGGAGAGAAAGGAGGAAAAACGAAGGAAAAGGAGAAGATAATGAAGAGAGAGAGGAGGAGGAGTTGGGGGGGGGGGGGGACGAAGCTTCGAGGCGAACACATCATTACCAAGTGTTCGAAAGCATTGTCTATGACCTAATAAAGATGTTATCTGATCGCTTTACAATTCTGAGATTATATTTTAATTGGTGATCTCTCTTAATCTCTCTCTCTCTCTCTCTCTCTCTCTCTCTCTCTCATTCTCTCTCTCTTTATCTCTCCTCTTCTCTCTCTCTCTCTCTCTCTCTCTCTCTCTCTCCTTCTCTCTCTCTCTCTCTCTCTCTCTCTCTCTCTCTCTCTATCTCTCTCTCTCTCTCCTTCTCTCTCTCTCTCTCTCTCTCTCTCTCTCTCTCTCTCTCCTTCTCTCTCTATCTATCTATCTATCTCTCCTTCTCTCTCCCTCTCTCTCCCTCTCTCTCTCACTCTCTCTCACTCTCTCTTTCTCTCTCTCCTTCTCTCTCTCTCTCTCTCTCGATATATATATATATATATATATATATATATATATATATATATATATATATATATATTTACGAATGGAATATAGTTATTGTATCATGAGTAACATGCATGTGTAAATTCAAACAGCGATAAAAAAATAGAGCTCTCGATGAAAAATAAATAATAGAAATAGATGAAAATACACAAGAAATTATATTAAAGTATTGATTCTTCAGCCGTTAAACAAAGACATATTGCCGTCTTAATCGAACTCTAGTGCTATATTTAAGGTTAAACAAATACAATATAGTGATAGTTCATAAACACACACACACACACACACACACACACACACACACACACACACACACACACACACACACACACACACACACACACACAGACACACACATTTATATGTATATATACATACATACATATATATATATATATATATATATATATATATATATATATATATATATATATATATAATATATGTATATACACATACATATATATATACATACATATATACATATATATATATATATATATATATATATATATATATATATATATATATATATATATATGTAT
>NC_061859.1:11814607-11827107 GCF_019202785.1 Penaeus chinensis
TTTTATCGTCATCCTTTTCAGTCCTTGTCGCATCTCTCTCTCCTTCTCTCTCTCTCTCTCTCTCTCTCTCTCTCTCTCTCTCTCTCTCTCTCTCTCTCTCTCTCTCTCTGTCTCTCTCTCTCTCTCTCTCTCTCTCTCTCTCTCTCTCTCTCTCTCTCTCTCTCTCTCTCTCTCTCTCTCTCTCTCTCTTTCTCTCTCTCTCTCTCTCTCTCTCTCTCTCTTTCTTACCACGAGAAAAGAAAGAAACATTACACATGCCTATCCCATAAGTAACCACAACACATAAGTCTTCAAAAATGCTGATATTATTGTTCATTGTAGGAAGGAAGTCGCGAAGGAAAGGAGGAGGAGGAGGAGGAGGAGAAGGAGGAGGAGGAGGAGGAAGAGGAGGAGGAGAGAGAAGGAGAGGAGGGGGGGGGAGGAGGAAACGCAAAGAATAGAGAAAACTGTGACGAATAAAAGGGGGAAAAAATAAAGTAGAAAATGAAACATACAATTCTGACGAAAAGAAGGAGAGAGGGAAGGAGAGGGGGGGGGGGGAGAGGGGAGAGGGTGAGAGGGCGAGAAGGAGGGAGGAGGAGGAGGAGGAGAAGGAGAAGGAGGAGGAGGAGGAGGAGGAGATGAAAGAGAGAAAAAGAAGAATATAAGGAGGAATAGAAGACGAAGAAGAAATTTTACAAAAAGGAAACAGAAGAAATGAAAAGAGACAGAATAACTAAAAAAACAAAGATATCAGATATGAAATAAAGAGTCAAAATAATGATAATAATAATAATAAGATGAAGAAGAATGAACAGCAGGAAAAAGGGAGAATGATAATAACAATAACGAAGAGAAGGAAGAGAGAGAGGAAAGAGGGGAGGTCTTAAGCAGCGGGGAGGCGGCTCTTGAGGGGAAAGAGGGGAGGGGGGGAGGGGAGAGGGGAAGACCGAGGGGAAATAAAAGAACGTAAGAAAGGAAGGATAGCTCTGGGGGGGTAAGGGGGGGTAGGGGAAGGGGAAAGGCGAGAGGGGAAGGGAAAGCAGGCGTGAAAGGGGGAAGAGGACGCGGAATAAAGAGAATAAAGGGGAATGGGTGAAGGATTTTGAGGGGAAGAGAGGGAAGAGGAGAGAAAGGACGATAAAAGAGAGAGTGAGAGAATGAGGATTTGCATAAGAAAGTAAAGATGGAGGAAAGAGATGATGTAGATAAAAAATGCGAATAACAAAAATTCAGGCAATAAATAACAGCAAAAATAAAAGCAGAAAAAAAAGGAGATAGTGAAAGGAGTGAAAAAAAAAAAACATATGAAGAATTACATCAAATGAAAATGGCTACATTGGAAAAAAAAGAAAAAAATAACCATAAAAATAATATGAATAAATAAATATGATAATCCGGTTCGAAATGATATGAATAAAAGAAAAACGAAAGAAAAATAAAACAGATGCGTAAGAGTAAGAAAAACATATACAACAAGAGAAAGAAAGGAATATAAAACAGAATAACAAAGCAAACAATAAACATAACAGAAAGAACATTAACAACAGAACAACAGACGTCAACACAGAGACAACAAACAGAAAACGCAAAAAAAAAAAAGACAAATAATTACGAAAAAATATATAGAAATAAAGTAAAAAGTGAAACATACAATTCTCACGAAAAGAAAGGGAGAGAGAAGGAGAGGGGAGAGAGGAGAGAGAAGGAGAGGGGGAGAGGGAGAAAGAGAGAGGGGAGAGAGGGAGGGAAGGAGGAGGGAGAGAGGAGAGGGGAAGGGGAAAAGGGGGAGGGAAAAAAAAAAGAAGGGGGAAAAGGGGAAAGAGGGAGAGGGGAAAAAGAGGGGAAGAGAAGGGGAAGGGGAGGGGAAAGGGGAAGGGGAGGAGGGGGGGAGAGAGGGAGGAAGGGGAGGGGAAGGGGAAAGGGAAGGGGGGAAAGGGGAGAGGGGGGGGGAGGGGGAAAAGGGAGGAAGGGAGGGGAAAGGGGGGGAGGGGAAAGGAAAAGGGGAGAGAGGAGGGGAGGGGGAGAGGGGAGGAAGGGGAAAAGGGGAAGGGAGGGGAAAGGGGGGGGGGAGAGGGAAGAGGAAGGGGCCCCCACCCCCCCAACAAGGCCCCCCCCCCCCCAACCCCAACCCCCACAAAGGCCACCCCCACCCCCAACCCCCCCCACCCCCCCAAAACCCCCCACCCCCCCAAAAACCCCCCACCCCACACCCCACCCCCCCCCAACCCCCACACGCTTATTCCCCCTGGCAAACCCCCAGGGATCTTTGTTCTGGCCTACTAAAGGGGGGTCAAAGTTGTTTTGTGTGAATAAATGCGGGAGGGATTAAAAAAAACGGGGTTGAAAACACTTAGAAAAGATACGACAAGGGGGGGAATTTGTGTTGTAGGTTTTTGTTTTTTTTTTTTTTTTTTTTTTGGGGGGGGGGTGGTTGGGGGGTGGGGGGAGGTGGTGGGGGTGGGGGGGGTGGTATAGAGTGGGGGGGTGGGGTGGGGGAGACTCTGGTGGGGGGGAGGGGGCGGGGGGGGGAGGGGGAAAAAACCCCACACACCCAATCAACAATGTATAAAAATTACAATTCATATAATATAATAGAAATATATTATTTAAATAATTTTATTTTAAATATAAATTAAAAATATTTTATTTAGTTTTTTATATTAATTTTAAAAAATTAATAAAAAATTTTAAAAATTTTAAAATAATAAAAAAAAAAAAAAAAAAACCAACCCCAACAACATCAAAAACCCCCACCCCCACCACGATGGATACTTTGATGTATGTATAAGGGTGTATGTGTGGAATTTTTGTGTTTGTTGCGTAAATTTTGGTGGCCCCCCGTGCCTTTGTGGTTTTTTGTAAAAAGCTTCCGTGGCGGCCCTGGTCCCCTTTTTAAACCCCCCCAGGCCATGACGAAACCCAGGGAAGTAATGAATTTGTTTGGCTTTTATCTCCCGGGCCCAATTAGAGGGTTTTTTCTGTTCGTTTTTGTGTGTTCGGTTGGGAAAAAAAGGGGGGTTAAAATTGTTGCGTTTTGGGAAAAAAGGAGACAGATAGGGTGGAAAGAAGGGTATATGTAGAGGTGAGGTAAGGGGGTGAGGCAAAAAGGGGGAGAGAAAAGAGAGAAAAGGAGAGAGAGAGAGAGGGAGGGGAGGAGGAGAGGGAGAGAGAAAAGAGAGGAAAAGGGGGGGAGGAGAGAGAAAAAGGGGGGAAAAAGGGAAAGGGGGGGAAAAAAAAAGAAAGGAGAAAAGAAAAAACAGGGCGAGAAAAAAAAAAAACAGACAAAAAAAAAGACTACAGACGAAAAACGGGCCGACATAAGCGAGTGCGAGAGGGGGGGGGGAAGGGGGGGAAGGGGGAAAGGAGTCCGTATGGTTCTTTGAAAGAAAATTTTTAAGCAATTTTACGTTTCTTACGCCCAAAAGAGCTCTGGAACAAAAGTCATTTTCCCTTTACCTTTTCTCTTGAAATTTTGGGTTTTTTGTGTGCCCTTAAGATCATTTTTTGATTTTTATTCATGTTTTTTATGCAATTTAAAATTTTACAGGTGAGTTTATGTTAAATTTTAAAAGATTTTGTAAAATGTCTGTTCGTTTGTTAGTATGGTAGTTTGAATTGAAGGTTTTGAGGCTGAAATTTAATTAATGACTTTCTTTTATCATTATTCAATAATAAAGTTTATTAATTTTAAACTTTTTATTATAAACTGATATTATTTGCCCTACACCCCTAACATAAAGAACAACACACACAAAACCACACACAAACAACCCCACCCCAAAACCCCAACACCCCCAACAAACACATCACACACACACTCAAGCAGAAAGTTAAATAGTTTTGAAGCATAAATGAAGGGCAAAAGCAATTGCATGAGAGGTAAAAAAGCCCCCCAAGCCCAAAGAAAAATGAAAAAAAACCCGTTAAAAATCCGAGAAAGAAAAAGAGGCAAAAAAAAGGGAGAAATCCCTAGACATATTTTGAAAGTCAAATTTCCCTGGGGCCCCACTCTATGATTTCATTAAGATCGAAATGGGAAAAACGCGTTCGAGGTGGTTTGTGTGTGATGCGTGTGTCCCGACAGTAAACATATGTTGTGTATGTTCTGGTCACTGTATACTGCGTGGCGAGGGCCGAAACCCTTCCTCTTTTTAATGCGTGACCCCTTCCTTCCCTCCCCCCCCCCTCCCTTCCCAGCTACCCCCCCCCTTCCCCCTCCCTTCAGGTCCCCCCCCTTCCCCCTCCCCCCTCCCCTTCCCCCCCCCCCCCCTTCCCTTTTTAACCCCCAGTCCCCCCCCACCCCCGCCCCCTCCCCCCCCACCACCTCCTTCCCTCCCCTTCCACCCCATTTAGGGTCCCCCCCCCCCCCCCCTCTCCTTCCCTACCTGTATAGGACCCATCTCGCCCCCTTTGCTTATTAGGAGGCTGATTTCCTAAACCTCTTCGGTTTATCAAAATGTATTACCGGTTTGAAAAGGGGGAACGGAGGGGGGGGGGGGGGGAGGGGAAGGGGGAGGGGAGGCGAAAGGGGAGGGGAGGGGGGAGGTAAAGGGTGACGAAAGGGTTGGGATGTAGGAGGGGAAAAAGGGGAAGGGAAGCGTTGGGGAAAGGGTGAAAAGGGGTTAGGTAAGGATAGGGAAAAAAAAGAGGGGGGAGAGGAAGGGGAAAAGGAAAAAAGGGGCGAAAGGGAAAGGGGAAAAAGGGGGAAAAGGAAGATTTACAGGGATAGAGGGGGAAAAAGGTTGAAGAAGAGGAGCGGGAGGAAAAAGGAAAAAGGAGAAGAGGGGGGAAAAAAAAAGAAATAAAAAAAAGGATAAAAAGTTAAAAAATTTTTGGAAAGGGAAAAAAGGACAAAAGATTGAGATAGAAGAAAATAAAAATAAATAAATAAAAGAAAAGGAAAATCCAAAACACAGAAGAAAAATATTTAAGGGAAATGGGGGGAAAAGGGAAAAAAAACAAATAAATTTAATTATTATTATAAACAAGGTTTTAAAAACACAAGGAACAAAATGAACACGGAGAGGGGAGAGGGAAGGTTACCGGCAAGAAACGCAGATAAAAGGAGGGGAGGAGAGGAAAGAGATTAAAAACAAAGGGGATTTGGGAAAGAGAAAAAAAAAAGGAGAGAAAGGGGGGAAATATGATAAGACATTGAAAAGAGAGGAGAGGGGGAGGGAAAAAAGAGAGAAAAGAAAGAAAGAGAGAAAGAAAATTTAGAAGAAGGGAAAAATAAGAATAAAAAAGGAGGGGAAGGGGGGGGCGAGTTAAGGATGACGAAGGAAGAGGGAAAAATAGAAAGAGGTTAGAGAGAGAGAAAGCAGAATAGAGCGAAAAAGAAATGTAGAATATAAGGAAAAGAAAAAAGGGGAAAAGCGAAAAAGAAGAGAAGGAAGGGAAGAAAAAGGGAAAAAAAGAAAGTGTAAAAGAGGAGAGAGGGGAAGGAAGAAAGAGAGGGGGGAGAGAAAGGGAGAGGAGAAGGAGGAGAGAGAGAGGGGGGAGAGAGAGAGAAAAGAAGAGAAGGAACCATAACAGACGAGAGAGAGAGGGAGGAGAGAGAGAGGGAGGAGAGAGAGGAAGGAGAAGAGAAGAGAGAGAGAGGGAGAGAGAGGAGAGCGAGGGAGAAGGGGGAGGGGGGGAGGGGGGAGAGAGAGAGGAAAAGAGAGAGAGAGAGGAGTAGAAAAGTAGATAATTGATAGATAAAGAGAAAGGGGGGAGAGGAAGAGAGAGAGGAGGAAAAAAAAAGAAGGGGGGGAAAAAAAGGAAGAGGGAAATAATCATCGAAAATTTTTATGCAAAAGATATGGTGTTATTAAAATTATGGAGGGGAAATAAAACCGAAAAGGGGCACAATAAGGGGTTACGATTGAGTTTGGGGAGATAAAAAAAAGTGTAGGGGTTTATGAAATAAATGTTAGGAAGAATTGAAACATAAAAGCAAGATGATAAGATGGATGGCAAAAATTTAATCCTTGTACTTTGGGAGAGAAGTATTTTGGAATAAGAAAATTTAAAGATAATGGTAAAATGAAAAAGTGTAAAAGAAATTAATGAAAAGAATAATAACAGAAATAGTAATTATGTAAAACGTAACGAAGACTTAATGATTTTGCAAAGGGGAAAATAAACCTTTCAAAAAAGAAAACCGTTACCAATACCCAAAAGAATAAAACCCCAAAAAAACGGAATAAACGAACCAAAAAAACGTTTAAAAAAAAAGGGGAAAAAGCGAAAAGGGGAAAGGGGAAAAGGGGGTTTTTTAACCCCAAAAACAGGCTGGAGGTGTCGGGTCGAACCCCTTGGGGGCGAGGGGGGGGGGAAAGGGGTTGTGGGGGTTTATGCCCGTCGGGGGGGGGGTTTGGGGTGGTGTGTGGGGGGGGGGGCAGGTCCCCAATCAACGAGCCAGGGCGAGAGTCTGGTTTTGATTGATTTAGGTGCTTTGTGTGCGTGTGTTTGGGGGGTGGGGGGGGAAGGGGGGTGGGGGGGTTTGGAAAAACAGTGGGGTGGGGGGGGGGGAAAAGGGGGGGGGAGAGGTGGGGAAGAGTGGGTGGGGGGGGGGGTGGGGAGGGGGGGGGGTAGGGAGTAGGTGGGGTATATAGGTGGGGGTATGAAAGGCGGTGGGGGGGGGGGTTTAGGAAATGTGGGGGGGGGAAAGGGTTTAAAGGGAAAATTTTTGGGGTTTGGGTTGTGGGGGAGGAAGGGGGTGGGGGGGAAGAGGGGGGGGGGAAATGTGGGTGGGGGAAAGGAAACTTGGTTTGAAACGTTGGGGGTGGGTAAGGGAGGTGGGTAAGGGAGGTGGGTAAAGGGAAAGGTTGGGGGAAGGTGGGGGGGGTTTAAAGGGCGGGGGGGGGGGGGAAGGGGAAAAATTTTGGTTTGGGGGGGGAAATTGGGGAGGGGGTATTATTCATGGGGGAAAATTTGGGGGAAATTCGGTGTCAGAGGAAATCTTATGTGGGGAACGCTTTTTAGTTTTGTGTCTGATTTAAACGCGTGTGTATTTAAACGCGTGAAATTTGTCGCACATACAAAAGGGGCCCTAAGGAGAGAAGAGGGGAGAGAGAGAGAGAGAGAGAAAAGGAAGAAGAGAGAGAGAGAAAAGGGGAGAGGGAGAGAGAGGAGGGGAGAGAGAGAGAGGAGAGAGAGAGAAGAGAGAGAGAGGAAGGGGAGAGAGAGAAAGAAAAGAGAGAGAGGGGAGAAAAGGGGAGAGACCCCGACAGACACAGACGGGCACCCAGACAGACAGACACATGCAGAGAAAAGAAGAAAGAAAAGAAAAAAAAAAAGGGAAACGAAAGAACGAAAAAGACAGAAAAAAAAAAAAGAAAAAAAAAAATTCATTGGCCCAAATACAAAATTATTAAACCAAAGTCGAGCCGGGGGGTTAACTTTGATGCATTCGGTTTTTAACCCTTTTCTCCTCCTCTTCTCCTCCCCCCTTCTTTTTCTTCCCCTTTTTCTTCTTCTTTCCTTCTCCTTCTTCTTCTTCTTTCTTCTTCTTTTTTCTTCTTCTTCTTTTTTTTTCTTCTTCTTCCTTCTTCTTTTCTTCGTCTTCTTCTTTTTTTCCCTCTTCTTCTTTTCTTTTTTCCTCCTTCTTTCTTTTTTTTTCCTTTTTCCCTTCCCCTTTCTCCTTCTTCCCCTTTTTCCTTTTTCTTCTTTTCTTCTTCTTTTTCTTTTTTCTTCTTTTTTCCTTTCTTCTTCCTTTCTTTTTCCCTTCTTCTTTTTTTTCTTCTTCTTCTTTTTTCTTCTCCTTTCCCTTTTTCTTCTTCTTTTCTTTTCCTTTTTTTTGTTTTATCTGTCTCCCTTTCCTGTTTTGTTTTAAAGTAAAACTGTGTATTTTTCTTTTGTGTGTATTACGGGAAAACCAAAAAAATTTTACAAAATAAAAATGACGGAAATAAATGAAAAAAGCTTTGGGGACGGTTTTTTTTTTTTTTAATTTACTTTTAAATTTTATTATTTCTATTTTATCATTTGAAATTTATCATTATGGATGAACTAGATATTTTATCGGAAAAGGGCCCCGTTTTTACTTTTAAAAAATTCCGATACGAAGCTGATTTGAACAATTGAAAAAGAAAATTTATATTTGTTTTTGAATTATTCCCGGTTTAAAATGAACAATAAAATAGGAAATATTGGAAAAAAAAAGAAAATAGGAGGGTAAAAAATAAAGAAGGAGAAAAAGGGGGAATAAAAGGGGGAGGAGGGGGAAGGGGGAGGAGGAGGAGGAGGAGGAGGAAGAGGGGGAGGAGGGAAAAGGTGGAGGAGGAGGGGGAGGAAAAGGAGGAGGAGGAGGAAGAGGGGGGGAGGAGGAGGAGGAAGAGGAGGGGGAAAAGGAGGAGGGGAGGGGGGAGGAGGAGGAGGAAGGGGAGGTGGGGGAAGGGGGGGAGGAGAAGGAGGAGAAGGAGGAGGAGGGGAAAAAGGAGGAGGAGGAGGAGGAGGGGGAGGAGGGGAAGAAGAGAGGAGAAGAAGAAGAGATAAATAATTTAAAAACAAGAAAAGAAAGAAGAAATTCCCGCTGCGCACACAAAAGCATTTTCCTTTTTTCTTTCAAACTAATCTCTCTTCCCTCTCCTCTTTCTGTTCCCCCCTCCCTCTGTTTATCCCTCCCTTTTTGTTTAATCTTCATCATCCTTCTTACCCCTTTCCTTTTCCTTTTTAATTTTTCCCCTTTCCCCTACCCTTACCCCCGGGTCTGCTCCTTTCCCCTACCCTTACCCCCTACTCTATTCCCCACCTTAAAAATCTATATCTATCCCAAACCCCTGCCTGTTGCTCGCCCCCGCCTCCCCTGCTCCATCCCCCTGTCCCCGCACATCCCCGTGACCCCTTCCCCCGCCCCTGCCACTTGCCCCCGCCCGAAATAAAAAGCACCAGACGCCCCGGGGCGAAAAGGGTACGTTGGAGATAGGGGGGAACCTGATCGGAGTTTGATCGCCTCTCGGCCGTCTTTTTTCCTCTCGAAAGCCCGTGGAGAAAAATTTGGGGGCTGGAGTGGGAGGGGGGGGGGGAGTGGGAAGTGGGGAAGGGGGGGGGGGGGAGTAAGGGGGGAAGGGGGGGGGGGGCGAAGGGGGGGGTGGGGGAGGGGGGAGGGGGGAGTGGGAGGAGGACGAAGGGGGAGTGGGGGAGGGAGAGGGGAAAGGGGGAGGGAGAGGGGGGATGGGAGGAGGAGAAAGGGGGGGTGGGGGAAAGGGGGAGGGGGGGGGGGGGGAAGGCGGAAAGGGGGAATGGGGGAAGGGGAGGGGGGAGGGAGGGGGGGGGGAGGAGGAAGAGGGGAGGAGGAAAAAGGGGGGGGAGGGAGGGGGGGGGGGAAAGGGGGGGGAAAAAAGGGGGGGAAGGAGGGAAAGGGGGGGAAGAGGGGGGGGGAAAGAAGGGTATGGGATGCGGTGCAGGACGCGGGGGGGCAATGGGCTTGTTTTTCGTTTTTGCATATGGGTTTGGGAAAAGTAGAATTCATAAAAGGGGTTTTTTTAAAATACTTTTGGATTTATGCACCCACAGACCACATCACACACCACACACCAAAACACACCACACCACACACACATACACACAAACACCACACAAACACCCCACAAACACACAAAGAAAATGATAAAAGGCCCATAGTAACCAGATAAACTCTCAATTTACCTAAAGTTTTTACTATTTCAAAAACGTAAGAACCTTTTGCTACCAATAAGACAGCAAAGACGGAAAAAAAAACTACTGTGTGGTAATGACCCAAACCCAAAACCCCCGCGACCTGCTTCGATATGGTTTTGGGTCCTCGTGGGGGGACGGGGGCTTGATGCAGGCGAGGGGGAAGGAGGAAAGAGGTTCGTGGCTGGAAGAGGATAATATTTTAAATTTTTATATATTTATATTTTATATTATATTTTATATTTATTTTATTTCGCTTCTCGCTCTCTCTCTCTCTCCCCTCTCCTCTCTCTCTTCTCTCTCTCTCTCCTCTCTCTCTCTCTTTTCTCTCTCTCCCTCCTCTCTCTCTCTCTTTACACACACACACAAAACACCACACACACACACAACCCACCACACCACAACATATATAAAATTTTATATTTATATATATATATATACATACACACCACCACACATAGCCCCTTTAAACGATCAGTTTTGACTTTTATTCATGTTCTTCTTTCATGACAATTTTATAATCTTACAGGTGAGTTATATGTTAAATTATTGAAAGACTTTTGTATATATGTCTGTTCTGTTTGTTTCATGTATGGTAGTTTGAATCTGAAGGTTTTGAGGCTGAAATATCTAATTAACTGACTTTCTTTATATGCACTTATTCCAATAATGAAGTTTATATAATTTTAAACATTTTATTATAACTTATATCTATTTAGTCCTACACACCTACCATAAAGACACACACACACACATACACACACACACACACACACACACACACACACACACACACACACACACGCACACACACACACTCACACACACACTCAAGCAGAAAGCTTAAATAGTATTGAATGCATAAACTGCAAGGGCAAAACGCACATTGACATGAGAGGTAATAATGCCTCACAGTCCAAAGTAAAAATGAAGAAAACCCGAGTGATAAATATCCCGAGAAAGAGAAAGAGGCAGTAAAAGGGAGAAATACATAGACATATGGTTGAACAAGTCACAAGTTCCTGGAGGACCACTCTATGATTTCACTTAAGATACGAATATACGGAAACGCGTTCGATGTGTGCGTGTGTGTGTGTGTATGCGTGTGTACCGACAGTATACATATGTATGTGTATGTATCTCGGTACACGTGTATACTGCGTGGCGAGGGCTCGAACACCCTTCCTCTTTTCCTAATGCGTTGATCCCTCTCCTTCCCCTACCCCCCCCCCTCCCATTCCAGTCCTACCCCCTCCCCTCTACCCCTCCCCTTCAGGTCCCACCCCCTTCCCCTTCCCTCCTCCCCTTCCCATCCCCCTCTCCCCTTCCTACTACCAGTCCCACCCCATCCCCCGCGCCCCCTCCCTCCCCAACCACCCCTCCTTCCCTCCCCTTCCAGTCCCACTTTAGGGTCCTCCCCCCCTCCCCCCCTCTCCTTCCTACCTGCTATAGGACCCCATCTCCCGTCCCCTTTGCTTATCTAGGAGGCTGATTTACCTAAACGCTCTTCTGGTTTATCTAAATGTATTACCGGTTTGCTAAAGGGCGGAACGGAGGGGGGGGGGGGGGGAGAGGGGAAAGAGGGGAAGGGGAGGCGTAAGGGGGAGGAGGAGGAGGGAGGTAAAGGGTGACGAAAGGGTTGGAGATACGTAGGAGCGGAAGGGGAAGAGGAAGCGCTTGGGGAAAGGGTGAAAAGGGGCTTAGGTAAGGATAGGGAAAAGAAAGATGGAGGGAGAGGAAGGGGGAAAAGGAAAAAAGAGGGCGAAAGGAAAGGGAAGAGGGAGAAAAGGATAGATTGACAGAGGATAGAGGGGAAAGAGGTTGAAGAAGAGGAGTCGAGGAAGGTTGAAGAAGAGGAGTCGAGGAAGGAAAATAAGGAAAAAGGATGAAGAGGGGAAAAAGAAAGATGGAAAAAAAAAGAGAATAAGAATGTAAAAATTGTTGGAAAGAAGGAAGAGAAGGACAAAGATAGATCGAGATATGAAGAAAATAATAAATCATAATAAATAACAAGAAAGGAATAATCCAAACACAAGAAGAAAATATTTAAGGAAAATGGGGAAGAGGAAAAGCATCAAAATAATTCAATTATTCATTTATAAGCAAAGCGTTATAAAGGACACAAGGCATACAAAATGAATCACGGAGAGAGGAGAGGGAAGGATAATAGCCGGCAAAGAAACGCTAGATAAAAGAGAGAGAGAGAGAGAGAGAAAGAAGATTAAAATCAAAGGGGATCTGGCAACAGAGAAAACAATAAAGAGAAGAGAAACGGGCAGAAATAATGATAAGACATTGAAAAGAGAGAGAGAGAGGGGAGGAGAACACAAAAGAGAAGATAGATAAGAGAAAAGTAAAGAGAGAAAGAAATTTGAGAAGAAGGAATAAATACAGAATAAACTACGTGAGGGGAAGAGGGGAGAGGCGAGTTATAGGATGACAGAAGGAAGAGGAAGGAATAGAAAGAGAGTTAGAGAGAGAGAAAGCAGAATAGAGCAGAACAGAATATAGTAGAATATAAGTGAAGAGAAGATAAGAGAAGAGAAGCGAAGAGAAGAGAAGAGAAGGGAAGAAGAGAAAGAAAAGAAAGTGTAAAAGAGAGAGAGAGAGAGAGAGAGAGAGAGAGAGAGAGAGAGAGAGAGAGAGAGAGAGAGAGAGAGAGAGAGAGAGAGAGAGAGAGAGAGAGAGAGAGAGACAGAGAAGGAACCATAAACAGACGAGAGAGAGAGAGAGAGAGAGAGAGAGAGAGAGAGAGAGAGAGAGAGAGAGAGAGAGAGAGAGAGAGAGAGAGAGAGAGAGAGAGAGAGAGAGAGAGCGAGAGAGAGCGAGCGAGAGAGAGAGAGAGAGAGAGAGAGAGAGAGAGAGAGAGAGAGAGA
>NC_061859.1:11834607-11842107 GCF_019202785.1 Penaeus chinensis
AACGATAACAATAACAATAATAATGAAGATAATGATAATGATGATAATAATAATAATAATAATAGTAATAATAACAATAATAATAGTGATAATAATAGTAATAATAGTAATGATAATAGCAATAATAATATTGACAATACCAATAAATGATGATAATGACAACAGAGATAGTAATGATAATAATAATAACAATAATAAAATTAATGACAACAGCAACAATAACAATAAAGGATAAAATAATGAAAACAATGACAATGATAGCATTAGTAATATTAACAATAATGACGAACAATGATAACGATTGCAATACCAACAATAATAATTAACAATACAAACGACCTAACAAATACAAATTCAACAATAACAAGTCTAATAAAAGATCCAAAGAAAAAAAAAATCCTAGCATCGGTAACTTAGTGGATTAATACTTTCAAACTCGAGATTTCAACCCTTAGTGATCTCAAGAGGTTGCTACCCCTTGGTCCCCTTCCCCCTCCCCCTCCCCCTCCTCTTCCTATTCCCCTTCCCCTTCCCCTTCCCCTCCCCCTCCCCCTCCCCCTCCCCCCTCCCTCCATCCACTTGTGTAATTAGATTTACTTTTGTTTCGTTGCTTTTCAGAAGTAATGTTTTGATATATGACGGTTGGTGGGCGGGGTTTTGATGTGTGTGTGTATGTATGTATGGATGTGTAGCTGTATGTGTTTATTTGAATATATGTATATGTGTGTACCTTCATGTGTGTTTTTTGTTTGTTTTGTTTGTTTGATTGTTAGTGTGTTCGTGTGTTTGTGCGTGTGTGTGTGTGTGTGTGTGTTCTAAGCATGTGTGCTTCCAGGTTCATATCTATATGTATCCGTGCTCATATATACGTTATATACACATATACGCCCATATCTATACATACCCACACCAGTGCGTGTACGTATGCACACGTGTACGCCCACTCGCATGTCTAACCCGATCAATCCCTTCTCACTCGAACAGACACGCACGTACAGAGAAGCAATGTATGAATGACGTCATAATCCATGTTACATCGTTCCCTATTTTCATTTCTTGTATATATTTCTCATGACAGTTCCCCGATGTGCACGCGGCCATGACGATGCCGTATTTGTGTTCTGTATCATGCACGTTGCTGTGAATGCATTGGGTATGTCTAAAGCTGTCTGTAAGTGCGTGTTTAGAATGCAAAACAAGTGTTGTCGACCCGTCTGTCTGTATTTCTAAGGGTGTCGGACGAAAATGAAAAATGGGGTAAATGTTGTGATTGCATAATAAGAACCGGTATAAACATGATCACGGGCGACGTTTAGATATAATTATTGAAATATATGGAAGATACAAATACAAAATGGGTGTAAATGTAGAGTTATATAAGGATGGAAAATAGATAACTAATTAATGAACAGGTAGAATTAAATCACATAAGATGAATACAAGAACACTGAGTAATAAAAATGACTTGTGAAATATTCATTTTTCAAATAAGATATAGTAAAGATATAGTAAATATGATATATATTTGAGGAAAAAATATTTTTAAATGGATGACTAACATCAACACCAACAATAAATATAGCATAAAAATAAAACGATTAGTTATATACTAACTAATAATAGACCAATCAACAATAACAGTGACGATGATGATGATTGTTATTATTATTATTATTATTATTATTATTATTGCTATTATTATTATTATTATTATTATTATTATTATTATTATCATTATTATTATCATTATTATTATTATTATTATTATTATCATTATTATTATTATTATTATTATTATTATTATTATTATTATTAATATAATCATTATTAATATTATTATTATTTTTATTATTATTATCATTATTAATATTATCACTATTATTATTATCATTACGATAATGATAATACAAATAATGATAATGGTAACAATTATAATATGATGACAATGATGATCAATAATAATAACATGATAATAATAAAAAACATAATGATTGTGATGCTAATGCTAATGCTAATAATACTAATGCTAATGCTAATGCTAATGATAATGCTAATGCTAATGATAATGCTGATACTAATGCTAATAAAAAACATACTAACGATAACGTTTAAATGAACTATCCCGGGAGGGCTAAAGCCTTGTCTCTCCTGCCGCCCCAGCCCGCCCCTTTAACCCAGCAGACGACGAAGGAGCTGAGAGCGACTTCTTGCTTCGAAGGAGAAGAAGCAGATGATATAAGAAAACGGAAGGAGAGAAAGGGTGGGGGGAAGAGAGGAAGAAGGGAGAGGAGAAAGGGTGAGGGAAGAGAGGAAGAAGGGAGAAGTGAAAGGGTGAGGGAAGAGAGGAAGAAGGGAGAAGAAAAAGGGTGAGGGAAGATAGGGATATGTGAGAAGAGGAAGGGATAGGAAAAAGAGGAAGGAGGAAGGAGGGAGGAGGGAGGAGGTTTGATAACGGTTATTAGCGTTTCTGTTTGTTGTTGTTAATGATGATGATGTTATTAATGGTAGTAGTAATAGTAATGCTAATAATCAGATCTACATTACGAGCAGTAGTAACACTGATGATAACTAAGTAATAAGCATAATGATAATAACAGTAGCAATGAAGAAATGATGATGTTAATAATAATGAGGACGATAGCAACAATGCTGATGAAATATAGTTATATTATCAACAATTATGTTAATTGCCCTAATACCGCTACCGATGAACATAACTATAATAGTAATCAAGATACAAAAAGAAATTTTCAATTATCACACAAATTATCACAAAAAAAAAAAAAAAAATCTTTCACTCATGACATTGTTTCTTCATATATTAAATATATATATATATATATATATATATATATATATATATATATATATATATATATATATATATATATTTGTGAGTAACTTCAGATAATCAAGTTTGAGCTCAATAAATTAAGGAGTTTATTGTATACATAACCATCGTCTACAGCATTACGATACATCAGTGTCATCAATATAACTTTCATTATCAAAGTATCTGTCTAATTGTCATGAGGTAATAATAGATTATGAATCTCCATTAAGACTGAGATGTTCATAGTTATTTTAATTAAATCTTAATAACGATAACAATAATAATTTCCTAACTGCATTGCTGGCTATTTACTATTTTTTTTTTATTCTCATAAACTGTATTTGTGCTAATGAATAAGACAAAATAAACTAATAAATAAATACGAAATAAACAAACACACAAGTACGTAATAAACAAACAAACAAACACGTAATAAAAACAAACAGACAAACACATAACAAAAACAAACAATCACCACGCAACCACAAGACCTGAAACCTCCACTCCCCACAAGTCTCTTTAGCACTATCTACACTCCAAAGTATGATTCTAGCCTTATCTTGCCTCTCCTCCTTATCTCCCGCGAACTGATCTTTCTTTCCGATAAGACCCCGAGACCTGCTTTCTCAGACCCCAGGCAAGCGAGGTGGGACGTGGCGAGAGAGAGAAAATAAAGGGGGAGGCTTCGGTCTCATATATTAACTTGATATTTGTGTTATTTGGGTTTTTGTCATCATTGTCGGCATTGTTGTTGTTGTTGTTGTTGTTATAATCGTTATTATTGTTATTATTATTTTTTATCATCATCATCTTCATCATCATTATCATTGTTATTATCATTATATTATATCATTTGTATTATTATTATAATTATCATTAGCATCATCATCATTGTCATTATCGTTATCAATAGTATCATTATTATCATCATCATCATCGTCATTATCATTATTAATAGTATTATCATTATTCATAGTATTATCATTATTATCATCATCATATCATCTTTATTATCATTAATATTATTAGTACCATTATCATTACTGATATTAACCTCATTATAATCACTATTACTATTACCATTATCATATTAATATCAAGTTCCCAGAAACACAACAATACAAACGTCCCACAAAATATAAGTCGCACTGAAAGCACCGCGAAAACAAAAGCGCAAGGATCCGCGCCCGGACAGGGGATCCAGGACGGTGTTCGCCTCCCTCATAAACATTCCAGGCCGATAACAGCAGCAGCCTCAGCCTCCGCCTCCAGTAGCAGATCACTTCTTCATCAGCAACAGGAAGTTTCAATGACCCGATACAAGACAGGACCAACCCTTGACTTTACCAGACTAACGCTCACTGATCCGTAACGTTCAAAATAACCCGCGGTCGCTAGGGATTTCCCACCCTACGCGCTGCGAAAGGTTAGCATACTCTTAACCCTCCCGGCCGAATAGTAATATGACTAATGATAGAGAATCGGCTCCTCTCCTCCTCCCCTCTTATTCCTATCCCTGTCCCCTCCCCCTTCCCCGGCTGCTAGCCTTCGTACCTACCCTCTACTTCCCTCCTCTCTACTTCCCTTCCCCTCCCTCCCTCTACCCCTTCCGTTCCCTCCCACCCATCCAATTCCCCCTCCCCTCCCCCTCCCCTCCCCATTCTCACTCCTCCTCCCACCCCCACTCTCCTTCCTCCTCCTCCTCCCCTCCTCCTCCTCCCTCTCCCTCCTCCTCCTCCCCTCTCCCTTCCCTCCCTCCCTCCTCCCCCCCCTTTTTCACAATCCCACCAACTCTTATCTGCCACCTGTAATGGAAAGCCGGTGTAGTCTGCTACTTTAATGAAAGTCTAATTAAAAATAGGACCGACAATTTCCCGGTCCCTATATTGGGAGGCCGAGTTCCCGGTTTCCACATCCTCCTCCCCCTCCCTCCCCCCCTTCTCCCTCAATGCCATCGCCCCCCCCCCTCCCATCTCCCCCAATATCCCGTCTTATCCAAAATGCTTCTTCTTCCCCATCCGTGTCTGACTGGGATTTCATTTTATCCTTATCCCCCTCTTCTTTTGACCTTTTCTGTCTTCCCCTTCCTTTGCACCCTCTCATTTCTTCTCCTTCCATTTCTCCCTATCTCCCTCTTTCCATTATTTCTTTCCATTTCCTTTCTTTTTCTTCCAATCCTTTCCTCTCGCTTTCTCCCCTCTCCCATCTCTCCTCTCCACCTCCTCCTCCTTTTCCTCCTCTTCCCATCTCCCCGTCCTCCTCCACTCTCCCTCTCCTGTCCCCTTCTCCCCTTCCCCCTCTCCTCCCCCCCCCCCCCCTGCCCCATTTCCACCACTCCCTCTCTCTCCCTTCCCCCTCCGTCTCATCCCTCCCTCCCCCCCTCCCCCTCTCCTCCCTAGCGATGAGGGAAGCGATAAGTATTACTAATAGTTCTTGGGACTTGTAAACTGCATTATAGCATCGCCCTTAAGTAAAAAGCGATGTAATTAATGAAAACGAAAACCAAAAAAGGAAAGTAGATAAGATTGTAAATCATGAAAACTAGAATGTGGATAGATGTACAAATTATGAAAAGAAAAGAGATCATAGAAATAGGTAATAGTAATAACAGGAGACGAGTTGATAAAAGTGAAGACAAGAATAAGAAAGAAAACAAAAAAGCAAAACAATAATGACTGAAATAATTTCTGAGAAAGAAATTATGGCGGAAAAAATAAATGAAAATATATATCAAGCTTGAAAAAGATTAAATCCCAAATGATGGAGATTGATTTAAAAGAAAGAAATAAAGAAAGAGATAGAAAAAAACATTAAAAGCAAAAGGTAAAATAAAAATATAAAGGAATTCATTAAAATATTGAATATTGAAAATGTAGTGACAAAGGCAAAACTGAATATGAATTAGTGACAAATATAAAAGATATAAGTAAATATAAGTAAATTGAAAATTGAAATATAAAGATTCTATTACCAAACTCAAATAGAAAAAAAGAAATAAAAAATCACAAGGACATCTATTATTATTGATTATAAATGACTTATGATATGCGGACTTTTTTTCTTTTTTTTTGTAAAGATTTAAAAATAGAAATTAATAATTATAAGGATATTTAAGTTCAATTCAGTGTTAGAACATTAGTAATTCTTTCAATCGAAGCGTTTTTAAAGGGTTGAGTTTTGAATTCAAAGATCATTATAATATGACAAACAATACAATTGGTATCAGAAATAAATTAGAAACAGCAAAAATGATATCAAATGAGAGGCTCAAAATAGTGTTACTGTTACTATTACTACTGGTAATGATAATGATTAACTTATCGCAGATGACACTAATGCTTATAATGATGATAACACTAATAATAATGAGATTAAATGATATATCTGCACTTTTGTATGTATAATTATCTATTTGAATTAATTGAGCTAATACTTATTCATATATATCTTTTTTTTTCTTTATAACTTATACAGATATCAATCTATTTATCTATGTATCCATCCTTCTATCATATTTGCTTCTTTTTCTTTGGTCTTATTTAACAAACCACAAGAACAGTTCGTTATCATATCAATATATCTTGCGGATTTGCGAAAATATACTTTTTAAGATTTTTTTTTTTTATATTTAGAAAGAAATCAATGTGGGAATGTCGATGTGTGCTAATGAAGGCGACTTTGTACTTGGAAACTGCAAAATCATTAACATAATGTATTGTCAATACGTACGTCATTTGCATGTGCTTGCTGCAGAAATTAATTTTTCTTTTTTTATATTTTTATTACGTTTTTTTTTTTTGTAAGCTTGGATAGATTTGTTAGTTCTCTATATATACATGGTTCTAGTTCTTGTAGCACAGTACAAACATACATATATACACACACACACACGCACACGCACACACGCACGCACGCACACACACACACACACATACACACACACACACACACACACACACACACACACACACACACACACACACGCACAAACCCAAATAGAAACACAAACACAAACACAAACATACACATACACAAGCACACACACAAACACAATAAATATAAATCTCACTACACATCGAACGCTTCACATAATATACGTGTATGTTCATGTTTGTTGACATCTACAAATACACATAACACCTCCATTCCTAGTCGATTTTTCCTACTTTCTATACATAAACATACCCCCCCCCCTACCTCCCCAAAGAAAAGGAAAAAAAAAAAGAACAGAAAAGGAAAAAAAAAAAAAAAATAAACGATGACGATTCGTGAGATGATTTTTTGTTGATATAAAACCCACTTATTAATTTATTACGATGGATATTTAATTGACTCAGATAAAGTACATATGTCTTCCATCCTATTAATGCGCAAGAACATCGCATATTTTTGTCTGATAAGTATAACAAAAAAACAAAAACAAAAATCGTAAATTCTACCCAATTGAACCTCTTTTTAATGAACATTGAATAACGTGTATTAATTGGTCATAAAGAGAATAAACAAATGATTATTCTTACTAAAGTGTTCATACCATGATAATCTAATGGATGAACAAACATGAAATTATATTGAAATCTACCTGTGATTTTTCTCTGGGCGTTGCTGTTTTAACGAATGTGCTTTTAATATGAATAAGAATAAGACATATTTTCTCTCTTTCCTTC
>NC_061859.1:11847107-11857107 GCF_019202785.1 Penaeus chinensis
TGGAAATAATGATGTTTATGATAACAATATTGATAATAATTATTGTGAAAACAATAATAATTATAGTGAAAACAATAATAATAATAATATCAATAATATTGTTGATGGTAATAATAATGATAACTATAATAGTATTTAATAATAATAATAACAATATCAATAATGATAATAATAATAATATTAATAGAAATAACAATAATAATAAAATCAGCAACAATAATTAAAAAACAATATTATTATTATATTGATGAAAAATAACGATATGATAATAATAATAACAAATAAAAAGTACAAGAAAAGTAATAAAATAATAAAAATGGATGATAATAGTAATGATTATAATAATAACCTTTATACAAATAAAATAAATGATTACGATAATCATAATGGGATAACAAATATGATGATGATGTTGATAATGATATAATAATAAAAGTAATTAGGATAATAATGAAAATGATTATGATTAATGATTATAATATTATTCATGTTATTATTACTACTACTATAATTATGATAATTAATATAATAACAATGAAAATAATAATGATAATAACTTTTATGTAGAAAAAATATGAACAAAAATGAATATCTTCACAATATTAATTTTTATTATTATTGTTATCATTATCATTATTGTTTTGTTGTTGCTGTATTCTATAATAATAACAATAGAAATAATAATACAAATGAGTGATAATAACAATAATGATAATAATAATAATGATAATAATAATAATAACAATAATAATAATAATGATAATAATAACAATAATAATAATAACAACAATGATAATAATAATAACAATATGAATAGTAATACTATTAATAACGATATTGATAATGATAAAATTATACTAATAAAATGAGGATAATGATAACAATTATGAAATATAATAATGAGGAAGACGAGAAGAAGGATTCTAATGTACAGCAATAATGATACTAATAATGAGGATAATAATGGAAATAATAATAGTAATAACTTTTATTATTTTGTTATTATTATTACCATTATTATTATTATTCTTATTATTATTGTTAGTATTATTGTTGTCATTATTATTATTATTTTTTTTATATTGTTACTATTATTGTTATTATTATCATTATTATCATTATTATTATTATCATCATTACCATTATTATTATCATCATTATTGTTATCAATATTATTATTATTATTATTATTATTATTATTATAGTTATCATTACCATTATTATTATTATCATTATTATTATTATTAGTAGTAGTAGTATTGTATTTATTTATTATTGTTATTATCATTACCATTATTATTATTATTATTATTATTATTATTATTATTATTATTATTATTATCATCATTATTATTATCATCCTCATCATTATTTTTGTCATTACCCATACTGTTACTGTTATCATAATTATTCTCATCCTCATTATTATTATTACTGTTATTAATCCTCGTTCTCGTATTCCTCATAATTATCATTTCTATCATCATTCTTACCACTGGTTTAATCATTATTAATATTATCATTATCTTTTTATTATTAATATTATCGACTTAATATTATTCTTACAATTATTATCAACATTAATCTCATTTTCGTTAATAGTAAAATGTGTAAAAGTTCTCAAACCGAACACCCATACACATTAGCGAAAATAAAAAACAAAAATCGCCATTGTTTATATTCATTCATAAATCTTGAATAAACCTGATGAATGAGAGCAGATTAACGTTCATAATCTTTCGCTCTTTTTTTTTTTTTTTTTTTCCATAAAGGACTGCTTAATGGGATTTTTTTCATATCTCTTTACTAGTGTTTACATTTGTTTCACTTCCCATAGGATTTTTAATGGCAATAAATTCTGAAATGGGATTACTGCACAAATTGATAGGTTGATTAGTCTGCCTTTACAATATAGCTTTGATTAAGATGACAAGGGTAATGTTAACAATGATGCTAACAATAATGATGATAGTAATGGTAATAATGATAATAACAATGACAATAATGATGAAAATACTACTGCTACTACTACTACTACTACTACTAAGAGCAATAACAATAATAATAATAATAATTATGATAATAATAGTAAGAATAGTAAAGATGATGATGATAATAATGATGATAAAAACAAATAAAGATAAATACGTAATGTTGATAAAGGTAATAATAAATATAATATTGGTGATAATAATACAAACAATTATAAAAGTAATTGTTTCTGATAATGATAATAGAAATGATATTAATGATAATAAAATCGATAATAATAATAATAATAACAACAATAATAATAATCAAAATGATAATAATAATAACAATAATAATAATGAAAATAGTAATAATGATAATAATAATAATAATAATAATAATAATCAAAATAATAATAATTACAATAATAATTATAATAATAACAACAGCATAACGATGACGGCAATATTAGTAATGATAATAATGTATATTTTTTAAGATAATGATTAGAAATTTATAATGATAATACTATTCCTACAACTAATACAACTGCTAATCCCACTATTGAGAATCAAACCAGAATATGATTTATAATGATAATGTCAGCAACGATAATGATGATAATGAAGTAAATTTTAACAATAAAAGAAATCATTAAAAATCAGATTATTGTGTGAAATAATAATGATGAAAATGTTAATAATACCGATATAATAATAGGTAACAAATATAAGGAAAATATTGATAACAATTAAATGTGAACAAAAATAAAGAAAAAAATGACAATAGTGCTTATACAACTACTACAGCAAATAATGATAATAATGGCAATAATGATAAAATCATGATAAAAATTGCACAAACAATAAAACTAATATCAATAATAACTGAGGTAATGATAATAGTAGCAATTATAACAGCAATGGTAATGATAATAATAATAATAATAATAATGGTAATAATAATAATAATAATAATAATAATAATAATAATAATAATGATAATAATAGTAATGATAATAATAACAATAATAAATAATAATAATTATAATAATAATTGTAATAATAACAATAATAATAACAATAATAATTATAATAATAATAATAATAATAATAATAATAAAAATAATAACAACAATAATAACAGTAATAATAACGAGTACGATAATGATGTTGATGACAATGACAATAACAATAAAAACAATAAAAACGACAGTGATAATTATAATGACAATAATAATAATAATAATAGTAATAATGATAATAATAATAATTATGGATAATGATATGGTAATTATTATAATAATAACAACAATAATAAAAGAAAATAATCAGAATAAAAATGATAATAACAATAATAATCGGTATGACAATAATGATATCAACATATTACTACTAATAATTGTACTACTAATGATTATATTTATAATAGTGATAATAGTAGTACTAATAATCATCATCATAATAATAATGATGATAAAAAGAATAATAACAATAATGATGATGATGGTGATGAGGAGGATGATAATAATAATAATAATAATAATAATAATGATAATAATAATGATAATAATAAAAACAATAATAATAATGATAATAATAATAATAATGATAATAATAATAATAATATAAACAATAATAATAATGATAATAATAATAATAATAACAATAATAATAATAATAATAATAATACAACCACTACTGTTACTAACAATGATATTGATTATCAATATTATTATTAATATTGCTGTTATTATTATCATTATTAAAATTGTTTTATATTCATAATTATCATCATTATTATTATAATTAATAGCTATTTTTATAATTTCTATCATATTTATGCTATTGTTATAATTGTTACAATCATAATAAAGATAATGATGATAATAATAATAAATAATACACACTACATAATAAAATGATAGATAAATAATAATTATAATAATAATAATAATTATTATTATTATCATTGATATTATTATCATTATCATTATCAATATTGTCATTGTTATTATTATCATCACCATTATAATTAAAATTATTATGAAAGTCATTATTATCATTATTATGAAAGTCATTATTATCATTATATTTTACTATTATCATCATTATCATCATCATAGTAATCAATTTCAATAGTTTTGTTATCACAGCAATTACCTTAATGATAATTAGAATTACTATCATTTTCCTCTCATTACTATCATAATTCATTGTAATTATTATCTTTGTGAGTATTTCCATTACTATTTCTATTATTTTTTATTATTATCATGCTCATTATCATTCTTCTTATTATTATTATTACCATCCTATTTGCTATTATTATTGTTGTTGTTGTTGTTGCATTATTATTATTTTGTTATTATTATTATCATTACTAGTATTAGTATTAGTATTATTACTATCATTACCTTATTGTAACTATTATTATTATTACTATTTATTATTATTATTATTATTATCATTATTATTATGGTTATTATTTTTACCATTACTATTACTATTATTATCTTTATTTATTATTACTTATATTACAATTATCTTTATCATCATTATTATTACTATTATTATCATTATTATTACCATAATCACCATCATTGCCTTTGTCATAAGTGATATTACTATTACAATCCTTTTTATCGTTATTTGATTTATATTAATATCATGAAATTCATTATCATCACCACAACCAATTGTCCTTGCTACAACAATCATCATCATAATCATTATCATCACTATATTATACTAATACTATTAATCTGCTACTGCTACTATTACTACACTATGATTTTCTTTATGATTAATATTACTACTATTATTTCTTTCATAGTGATATCGCTTTAATTATCTTTATTGTTATTATTGTCATTCTTATTACATAAACATAATGATTATTATTATCATTATTATCATCATTATCAGTACTTCTGTGCTGATAGCGTTAATATATTTAAAGTCATTCGTTTTGTTATCATTAATGTTAGTGGTAGTAGTATCATTACAGTTATCGATTTTATTACTATCATTATTTTTATTACCATTATCATTATCATTGTTGTTATCATTATTACAAATATTATTATTACCATTATTTGTATTGTTGTTATTGTTATCATAAATATTATTATTACCATTATTATTATTGTTATTATTATTATAAATATTATTGTCTTTATTATTATTATTATTACCATTATCATTATTATCGTTATTATTATTATTACCATTATCATTATCATCGTTATTATTATTGTTGTTATTATTATTATTATTTTTATCATCATTATTATAATCATTATTTTTATCTTTATCATATTATTGTCATTACTATTATTATTGTTATTATTATTGTAATTATTATCATTGTTATTATCGTTATCATTGTTATCATCATTATTATTACCATCATCATTATCATTATTACTACTATCATTATTGTTATTTTTTAATTATCATCATAATCATTATACCTTATTACTGATATTATTTGTATGGCTATTGCTACTATCATCCTTCTCGTTGATAATATTCATCAACTTCATTATCATTTGGAATAGTAGTATTTTGGGCAACATCTTAAAAAATATTATTACTGTTTTCGCTATTATATACTTATGATCTATGTATCAAATTTATAATTGCCATAATCATCAGTAATATCCATACAGTTAACTCTTGTTAGATATGTACAAAATCTCTCCATATTTTTTGTTTCTCTTTATTCATAGGATTTTTGTTTTTTGTTTTGTTTTAATGAATAAAGTACTTTGAAAGATATATTTTTTTTTTCTGTCAGTTTTATAATTTCCTTTATTGTCACTATTATTATAATTATTATTATTATTATTATTATTATTATTATTATTATTATTATTATTATTATTATTATTATCATCATTATTTTTATCATTATTATTATTATTATTATTATCATTATCGTGGTTATTATTATCGTGATTAATATTATCATTTATATTATTATTACTATTATTACTATTGTTATTGTTGTTGCTGATAATAACATTATCACAATTGTTGTTGCTATTAATATCATTATAATTATCATTATCATCACAGTCATTATTAATATAACTTTTATACGTATTATTATTACCATCATCGTTTTTATTGCAATTATCACTATTATTATTATCAGCATTAACATTATCATCGTTATTATTATTATTATTATTGTTATTATAATCATCATTTTTATTATTATTATTATCATTATTATTATCATCATTATCATTATTAGTATTACTATTATCATCATTATCATAATAATAATAATAATAATAATAATAATAATAATAATAATAATGATAATAATGATAATAATGATAATGATAATAATAATAATAATAGTAGTAATGGTAACAATAATAATAATAATAATAATTATAACTATAATCATTAGTTATTATCCTTATTATCATTACCATTATTATTACAATTATTATCATTATATCAGCATCATCATTATTAATCAGTCATTATTATTCATGCTGTTATAATAATAATAATAATAATTATAGTAACAATAGTACTAATTGCAGTCATTATTATGATCGATATCATCATTATTATTACCGATCTGATCAGTATCATTATACATTCTGTAAGTGATGCCTTTTACTGATATTATAGTATTAGTATTGTTATAATTATAATCATAATCGTTATTATTTATTAACATTATTATAATTTGGATTAGTAGCATTTTGAGTATTTTTTTTTTTTTTATATAAAATACTATCAGTTGCCATCATGTTTATATTGTTATGATTTCTATGCCAAATATATGATTATCATTATCATAAGTAATATTCATATCGTTAGTTATAATTATTTTAAATTACTATATTTCTCGTTTGTCTCTTTATTTTTTTTAATTCTTTTAATGAAACAATTACGGGGCATATGATAATTAAATCAGTATTGTCACTTTTGTTATTATTATTATCATCGTTATTATTACCATTACTGTTATCATTACTATAATTATTATCATTACTAATATTACTATCATTACTGCTCTTGTTAGCATTATCATTATTATCATTATTATTATTATCATTATTAACTCTTTATCATTAAAATTCTAATTATCATGATAATTATTATTATTATTAGCGCTATAATCGTCATTATTATTGTAATTTCCATTTTTATTACTATTATCTTTATTACAATTATTAACATTATTTATTTTGTTGTTGTTGTTGTTATCATTATCAATGTTATCATATTTACCACTATCATCACAATCATCATTAATATCATTATCATTCTTATGAAAGTTGCCATCATTATCTTTATATTATTATCACTGTTATCAGTAATATTTTTGTTATCACAATTATTTATATAATTTGCATAATCATTGTTATCATTATTATTATTATCATCATCATTATTACCATTATTATCATTAAGACATTATTCTTACCATCATTATTATTATCAATAGTATTATTATAATTACAATTATGATTAATTATTATCATTATCACTATCATTATCATTATTATTAATATTATTGTTTTTGTTCTCGATGTTATCTTTATTATTATTGTTACCATTATTGTCATTATCATTATTATTTGTTAATATCATTATCATCATTATTATCTTTATGTATACTATTATTATTCTTTCGATAGTAATATAAAACTAATATTAAAGATGTTAGCAGTGCTATAGTTATTCATAAGTTCATTGTAATTAATGCCACTATATTTATTAAATTTTATCATAACAAAAATGATTATGACACTCATAACTACTATTCTAACCAATTTTATTTTTATCATAATTATCATTACAATTATTGTTACTATTATTATTATTATTATTATTGTTATTATTGTTATAATAATAATGATAGTGCCAATAATAATAACAATAATAATAATAATAATAATGATAGTAACAATGATAATAATGATGATGATAATAATACTAATAATGATAATAATAATAATGATAATAATGATGATAATAATAATAACAATAATAATGATGATTATTATTATAATTTTTATTACTATTATTATTATTATTATTTCGAAGATAGTAGAAAATTAATAATAACAATGCTAATATTTGTTTTATCATTCATATTATCATTATTATTTATATTGTCATAATCATATTTGCTAATATTATCTTTATTATAACTGTAGAATGGATTATTACAAATATTTTCAATGGTATTATATAAAACTGATGTTATTCCTATGTTCATCATCATCGCAAACATAATGATAATAATAATAATGAAAATAATAATAATAATAAAAATTATTATTATTACTATCATTATCGTCATTCTTATAAATACTTATCAATACTTATCAATATTGCTCATCATTACATTTTATTATTATTATCAGTATCATTATCATCACTATTTTATCATTATCATTATCAATTTTATTACTATTATTATTATTATTATTACTATTACTATTAGCATTATCTTTCTTGTTGCCAATGTTATTACTATCATCAGTAATATCACTATTATCAGAACAATTTTTTTCATGTTTTCATAATTATTATCAGTGATAATATTATCATTATCATCTACGTCTTCGATAAGACGTTTTTAAAAATAATTATGATCATAATCCAAATAATAATAACAGAATAAAAATAATAAGAATAATAATGATAATGTTAATGATATCATCATCATTATTATTATTAATATTATTATCAGTATTAGTGGTATTGGTATTATTTCCATCAGCATCATTATCATTACTATCAATATTATTAGTATTAGTATTACTCATATCATTATCAGTGCCATTGTTAGTATTATCATTATCATTATTATTATAATTATTTTTATTATCATCAATATTATTATCAATACTATAATCATTATTGTTATTATCATCATTATTATCATTAGAGTTTTTACAATCATTATTATTGTTGTCATTACTATTTTTATTATTATAATTATCATTATCATTAACTTTATCATTATCATTATTATCATAAGTATTATCCATATAACTATTATCATTATCATTATTATTGTTATTATTATTATTGCTGTTATTATCACTATAAATATTATTATTGTTTTATTACTATTATTTATTTTATTATCATTATTATTAATATTATTATCATCATCTCCGTTATTATTGTTACTATTATAATCATTATCATTATTACTTTTATTATTATTATTATCATTATTGTTATTATCATTATCATTACAATTATTTTTTTTTTTTTCTTTATCATTATTTATGTTATTATCACTCCTATTAATATTACTATTATTATAATTTTCATCATTAGTAGTAGTTTTATTATCAATAATAATATCATGATAAATGTTATTATTCTCTTTTTTATTATTATTATCATTTTCATAATTTCTATTATCATAATTTTCATTATTATTTGTATCACGTGCATTGTTACGATGATGATGATAACGATAATACTAATACTAATAATATACAATAATAATAATAGTGATAACAATAATAATAATAAATATGATGATGATAGTAATAACAATAATAATAATAAATATGATGATGATAGTAATAACAATAATAGTAATAGTAATCATAAAAATAATAACGTTAATAACATTAATTTTTATTATCAGTAATACTGTCCCTATTATTTTTCTCACGGTTATTGTTAGTGTCGGTATTATTACTATTATCGTTGCCTTTATTAATATGATTGTTATTATTATCCTCGTTATTACTGTTGTTCTTATTTTTATGAATATTTTGATAAGAAAAAGATAATGGTAAGTATTATTACTATTGTTATTATTACTATTATCATTATTATTAGTAGTATCATTATTACTGTTGTTATTAGTATTACTATTATCATTATCAGTATTAGTATCATTATAATTATTATCATTAGTATTATCGCTATTGTTGTTATTATTTTATCATAATTTTCATTATCCTCATTATCATTTTCTATATTATTATTATCATTATTACTTTCATCATTATCATTATTGT
>NC_061859.1:11872107-11877107 GCF_019202785.1 Penaeus chinensis
ATACACATGTATGCACACACACACGCATGTGCACATTGCATACCACACATGATATATACCTCACACACCTTACGTACGGCTAACTACCGTTTCAAAAACTCGAGTAATTGAGCCGCTTTAATGATACATAAGTAGATAGACTGATATGCAGATGAACAAATAGCCCGCAAACAGATACCGCTGACGGATGACGGCAAAAAAGGGAGACGGATCGGCAGATTATGAGATAAAAATGCAAAATTGCAGCGAAGGCACGCAACGAGAGACGGACCACACGGACACGCGGCACGACAATGAGCGAATGACAGTTCACTCTTCGCCGATTTCGTGATTGTTGCTGTTCCTTGCAAAGCCGTTGAGCCCTTCATTGCAATGTTCTGGAAGGTTCTCCCGCTGTTTCGTCTGCAACAGCGATCGGCCGCTGTTTGCAATCCGACACTTCGTTGCCCGTTGTGATGACCTGTTGCAGCCGCCGTGAGGATAAGGTTGCAACATCATACTCTATAGTCTAAAGCGAGTCATTAGCAGCTGTGTCTTGCAGAGGAAATCTTGAAGGCGATTTGGAGAAATTATTCAAGAGGAAAATGAATTACTACGCTAATGTATTTCATCTTTTACTTTCATCTTTCGCCTCTTTTTCGTTCCCCTTTGTCTCTCACCTTCTCCCCTTCGTTCTCTCCCTTTTCCCACTACTCCTTATTTCTTTGTCTCTCTCTCTCTCCTTGCTCTTTCTCCCTCCTCCTCCCCGCCGCCCGCCGCTACTGTCACGTTCTCTCGCTGCATACAACTCACCGCCGACCCCAACATTTTCGTCGGGGGATACAGGCTATGGAAATAATCTCACGGTCGTTTCGAGTTAGAACGAAAGGGGTGTGAGGGATTTAGCGTTAATGAATTGCTTGGTATAAAGTGATGAATTTTCAGCCGGTAAATCTTGGTGTTTGTTTGTTGTTTTTCGGCGGGATAGAACGACTGCTGTGCGCTCGTAACCCCCCGATGGCGGGAAAGTAATTTGTTTTCCGTTGTTACTTGTTCGTGTCTTCGAGGGGGATATGATTCCATCGTCTTAATGAGTTTATTTCGTGGGTTTTCGTGATTTTGTTCGTCTTCTTTTTCTAAAGGGGAAGAATGTATGCGGGGGGACTCGAAATTCTCTCATATTTATTCGTTTTTCTGGGTCTAGTCTTCCCTTATCCTCATCCCCTTCATTTTGTGAATCGAAAATTCTCTTAAATAAATCAGAGTTATATGTGCCTAAAGCCGCTTCGAACAGTTTATTGCAAATCTTGATAATAATCTAGCCATCTTTTATATGCGATCGGTTTTACATCACGGCTCCCTCGAAAGGACTGGGACGCTGAATATTACGAAGTTAGACATTTATCGCATTGACATTTTTTATATTGACGAAATGTCCGGAAAAAATCATAGGACTGGACATTTTTATAAAAGTCAGGTATATTACCAGCAGATCATATTCATAACGAATTAATTTGCAATGTCATATATCGCTGTCCAAATGCATCACCATACATGATTTATTACCTGTATTTCGCTATGTTCTATGCTGTTCACGCTAACAGGTGACACTCCTGTATATGTTTTTTTTTTTTTTTATTACGTCATACATTTCACCGGCGAAATGGATCGACGTCAAGAAATTTCAATTGCTCAATCCCGATCCCAATTGGCCCGTCCATCCTCACGCTAGAGCAAATGGCCAGATAATAACAGCGCGGTTTATTCTGGGCTCCGGTCGGCGTGACAGACAAGCCATTCGAGGCATCGTGTCTGTCGGCGGCCTTGATGGAGGGCGCCGGGGAGCCTTCGCGGGGACTTCGGCGACAGCACGGGCTCGGGGGCAGGGAGCGGGCGTCGGGAGCCTTCTCCTTCGGCGCCTTCGACGCATTCTACGGGTCTTATTCTCTTCCTTCTCTTGTCTTTGCTTCCGCTCCCCTCTTTCACCCTTTTGAGGCTGAAAATCCCTCAGGCTGATGAATCCAGATTGTTTTCGTTTCCTTACGACGACGACGACGACGACGCCGGCGGCAGGAATCCTCCGTGCCGTAATCCGGTGCTTGATTCGGCGCGCTAATCCCCGCAGAGGAGAGGCTCCGGGCCGAGGGTAAATCTCCGGGAATGACCTCGTCTCTGGCAGGTTAACTTCCCCTTCAGGTTCCGGTCGTCCCTCACGCCGGCGATGACGCGTGTGCGTGTCCCCGGCGCGTTACGGCGCTCGGAGATCTGCATCAAAGACTGAGCTCGGTGAGTGATGTCGGAGCGGGACACGCACCGATTTCCCTTCGTCGCGGTGATGAAGACATCAAGGATCTGCTCCTCCTCGGCCGGCGGGTCCTGGATCAGGGGGGCGATGAGGACGCCGCTTGCCCCGTCGGGATTATGAGTATTTCCTTCGTAATTATCGGGTCGCTTGGACCGGCGTATGCATGGTAATGACAGGTACACAGACACAAACGAACAGGTAGAAAAGAGCAAAGACCGCCATTACTGAAACCTCCCGAGGCGGCCCAGGACTTTTCGTGAGGGCGAGTGAAATACACGTGGTGGCCGCCCAGCCGCTTCCCTCCCTCCCTCCGCCCACCCGCGCACACCTGATTCACGCCGGCGGTTCCTCCTCGTCCGCCCTCCTGAAGGGATAGGGCATGACGAGGGCGAGAGCGAACGTGCTTGAAGACTCACCTTGCTGGGCTGGCTTCCTCACCGTCTTCTTCTCCTTCATCCAAGGGTACTCCGGCATGCCCACGCCCGGGGGCAGCGACTCCAGGTACGAGCTCATCGCGGGGGTGCACGGGTGGCCGCCCATGTCGGGAGGCACCTGGACGTATTCGCCCATGGGCAGGGAGGTGGCGCCCGGGGTAACGTAGTGCTGCGACACACAAGACTCCATGCCGCCCACTACCCACGCCCACCGCCACCATGGCCACCCTTCATCCCGCCGGCCTCCTGCTCCTCCTCCTCCTTCTCCTCCTCGTCCTTCTTCTCCTCCTCCGGGGTCCTTCTTCTGCTTCTTCCTTCTGCTGGGCCTTCCGCTGCCTCCTTCCTTCTTTGGCGCTCACCTGCCGGAGGCCCCGCCCGCGAGGTCGCACACTTCCCCGGGTTCCCTCGCCACTGCACAAACAATTTCGCAACTCTTTCACGGGGACTTTGCCTTACGAACTCGCCTGCTTCCAACGACTCAGCATTACTACAAAAATAACCAGAGCATCCCACGTGTGATCATGTCATAGTCCTTGATTCAGTCCTTGGCCAGGGAGCCACACAGGTCGGGCCACGTGCAGGCGGCGACAGGAGCCAGGTTATCCGTGGCGCCAGGCCTCGCGATGCCGAGTGCGAGAGAGAGAGAGAGACAGGGAGAGAGAGAAAGGAGGGGGTGTTTGTAAAGAAGGGAGGGTTAGGGGGAGGGAGAGGAGAGGCCGCGTATGGGGCGCGTGGTGCGAGTGGCGCCGGGCGAGTGTCAGAGCAACGAGGAACACGCTGGTGTGGCCGTGTGGTCGGCTCGGCCACAGAGCTGCAACTGTGCGGGTCTACGTGTGGCTCCGAGTCTCGTCCCGCACCACGCTCGACTCCAGCGGCCCTGCCTATCCTCCCTGCCTCCCGCCCTCCCCTTCCGCCCGCCCTCCCCGTCCGTCCTCCTTCCCTCCCTCCCTCCCCGGAACACATCCCCTCTCCCTCCCTCCCTCCCCACCCCACGACCAACATCGCAGTCACTCACGCAGTTACTCATACAGTCACTCACTCACGCGCGGTAGCTCTCCCCCAATCACTCATGGAGTCACTCACTCGCTCTTCGGGTCATTCGGTCCTCCTGTGAACAACCAATCGGCTTGCAAGTTCACTGTTCATCGCCACTCGATCCTTAATCATTACAAGAACCGCCTCACGCCAGCTCTCGCGCGCCGCCGGTCCTCCTTCGCGTGCAGGAGCGTTCAAGTCTCTGCGTTGTATCGTCCGTTATGCCGTGTCTCGTTCCGTCACGGGGCTAATGGCTTGTTTGCTCGTTCGGGATCGCGGCGCCGGTGGTTTCGCTCGTAAAATAAAATAAGATAAGTAAATTACTTAATCAGGACGGGAATGATTGAACAGCAGGGAAGGAGCGGAAGAGGGATGGATACGGCATAATCGCTCGTGTATCCTCGTGGATTTGTCACACACACGCACACACACACACACACACACACACACACACACACACACACACACACACACACACACACACACACACACACACACACACGTATATAAATATAGATATAAACGTATGTGTATATATAGTCCGTATGTATATATATATATATATATATATATATATACACATACACAGACACATACATATATGTATTTATGTATGCATATTGCGGTATGCGCTTCCAATAGTGTGTTCAAACCAATAGCAATTTTGTTAGTTTAAACTTTCATCTTGAGATAAGCATCGATGTGTTCACATTAATGCACTACATTGTCATTGTTGTGATGCATTAACATGAGCATCTGGATGTTATGGGTGAAAGTTTAACTACAAAACATTCAGTAAACATTAGTTAGTAATGGCAATAATGATAATGATAATGATGGTAATAAGAATTATGATGGTATGGTAGTAATAATAATGATCACAACTACAATAATAATGATAATGATATTAATGATAATTATAATGGTGATGCTAATAGTATTTATGATAATGATAACTGCAATAATAATAATTATTATTATCATAATAATGACATTTGTAATAATGTCTATCATAATAACAATAAGAATTATCATAGAAATCTTAATAATAATGATAATGTTAATAATTATGATAATAGTAATAATAATAATGATAATGGTAATGATAATAATAATAATAATAATAATAATAATAATGATGATAATAATAATATAGTAATAATTACAATATTAATAACAATACTACTACTACTACTAATAATAATAATGAAAAATATAATAATAGTAATAATAATAATGATAAGAAT
>NC_061859.1:11882107-11889607 GCF_019202785.1 Penaeus chinensis
GGCGTTCGTGGTGGCTTGCGTTAGGCGGCTTGCTCCTTTCTGCGTCTGTCGGTGCGTACTTCCGGGTCTTCGTGTGTGTGCGTGCTGGTGTTCGTTCTCCTTTCTCTGCTTTCGAGGGCGGCGTGCTTTCTTTTCACCGTCTTCTTTCTGTCTTCGTCTTCTGGCGGTGACTTCTCCGTTCCTTCCTTGTCTTCACATCTTTTTCCTTCCTCGGTGTCTCTTGTTCTGACTTCACCTGTCGGCTTCTTCGTCTTCGTGCTCGTTCTTCTTGCTCTCTCGGTCTTTCTTCGTTTCTCCGGTCGGCTTTCTTCCTGTTCGCTTGCCGGCTTAGCTTCTTGACTGTCCTTTCTTCAACCGTGCTCCTTGGACTTCGTTCTTCCTGTCAGCGTTCGTCTTTCTTCGTTCTCTTGCTCCCGTCGCGCCTGTCTGCTGTCTTCTTTCTTTCCTCTTCGTTTTTTCTCTCTCTACCAGTGTGGCTGCCGTTCCTGGTGAGCCGTGCTTTGTCTATACAGCCTGCCACCCCGGGGCCCAGACGGTTCGGCTTCAGACTGTTGGCGGTTTGGGGTTTTGTGGGGTTTGTGTGGTGGTGCATCTTCGGTCGCCGGAGGTTAAATTCCCCCTCGTCGTCTTTCTCCCGGTCCGCACCATCTCTTCCGCTGTTCCTACACACTCTAGGCTACACATATACACTCAAAGACCCAACAGCCCACCCCCACCCCCCCCCCCCACCCCCCCCCCCCCCACCTCCCCCCCCCGCCCCCCACCCCCCCCACCCCCCCCGCCCCGCCCCACCCCTGCCCAAACACACACCTCACACACACAAACACTCTCTCCACCAACTAAATAACAGAAGAGTGTTGAATAGAGGAGTGAAGAATAGTGAGTGAGTTAGAGAGATAGAGAGTCACTCTCACACTCTCACTATGTCTCACACACACACTCAACACACTCTAACCCACAAACACACACACTCACTAACTATATCAAACGCTGCGACAATACCTAACGGTGCGGATGGCAAGCATAGACGAGCCACTAAGATTGAAAGCCAACCAGAAGCATCCAAAGACTCAAAGATAAATGAGATAGATAAATAGATCATCGAATAGAGAGAGAGAGACAAGAGAGAGAGAGAGAAGAGAGAGAGCGCGAAGAGAGAGAGAGCGAAGAGAGAGAAGGGGAGAGCGAAAGAGAGACAAAGAGAAGCGAGCGAGAGAGAGAGAGAAGACAGAGCGAGATAGCGAGAGAGAGAGCAGCCGAGAGAGCGCAAGAGCAGACGCCAGAGAGAGAGAGAGCGCGCGAGAGCAAGCGCAGAGTAGAGCAGCTGCGACCGCGCGCGCGCGCGCGCGAGCGAGCGAGGAGCGAGCTCGATGGCGCGGCTGGCGTCGTCTCGTCTCTGGCTCGCCCACCGGCCAGCGCTCGCGGCGCGGAGCGACGAGACAGATACCCGCGCGAGAGACAAGAGACAGAAGACAGAGAGGAGAAGAGAGAGAAGAGAGAGAGAGAGAGAGAGAAGAGAGCTAGAAAGAGCAAGAGACAGAGACAGACCGAAAGAGAGACAGAGACTGAGAGGAGAGAAGAGAGAAAGAGAGAGAGAGAGAGAAAGAGAGACAGAGACAGAGAGAGAGAGAGAGAGAAGAGGAGAGAGGGGAGGAGGAAGAGAGAGGGGAGGGAGAGGGGAGAAGGGGAGAGAGAGAGGGGGGAGGGGGGGGAGAGAGGGGGGGGGGGAAAGGGGGAGAGGGGTGCTCACCTGCCCATCCCCCCAACTTCTCGGGGGGGGGCCTTGTGATTTAAAAAACGCCCGCTCCGACCCGCCGCCCGCTCGCAGCCCTCGGATTCTCGCCGATTTATTTCTCTGTTTATGCTGATTATTCTTGTCTTCTTCTTTTCCTTTTTCTTCTATTTCTTCTTTTTCCTTTTTTTTTTTTTTTTTTTTTTTTCTGAGGTTGGTTAGGCTTTTAAATTTGGGGTACAAATGCGGTTTTTAAAATAATTATTTATGACGTGGAGTGGGGGGGAAGAGAGAGAACGAGGAAAGAAAGGAGAAGAGAGAGAGAGAGAGAGAGAGAGAGAAGAGAGAGAGAGAAGAGAGAGAGAAGAGAGGAGAGAGAAAGAGAAAGAGAGAGAGAAGAGGAGAGAGGAGAGAAGGAAGAGAAGAGAGAGAGAGGAGAGAGGAGAGCCGGGCGTTCGAGGCGGATGGCCCCCCCTCGGGGCGGGCCCCCTCCCCCACCCCCCCCCACCCCCCCCCCCCCCCCCCCCCCCCACACCCCCACACACCAACCCCAACCCCCTCCCGCCCCCCCCCCCAGGCGCCCTTACTCCCGCGCACTCCCAAGTGTTTCCTGAAATTTGGGGTTTTCAGGGACAATAATAGATCGATAAGAAGGGGAATCGTTTTTTTTCTGAAGGCCTGTATTTTTGTATATGTATATTATATGGATTATTATTTAAAGCATATCTATAAAAAATAACAAAACAAACACACAAAAAAAAACAACCCCCAAAAACACAAAAAAATTTTATTTTTTTTTATATACAGAAAACATTTGTGTTTGTTAAATATATATAATATATATAATATATATATAATATATATATAATATAATTTAAAATATATATATTAATTATTATTAAATTTTTTATTATTTAAAATTTTTTTGGTTTAAAAAAAATTTATAATCATCTGTTTTTTAATTTTTTTATTTTTTATTATTTAATATAATTTTTGGGGGGGGGTGGTTTTTTTTGTGTGTAATTTTATTTAATATAAAATATAATTTATTTGGGTATATATATATAATATTAAAATATATAAATATATATAATAATATATAATAAAATTTTAATAATATATATAATTAAAAAAATATATATATATATATTTTTATTATATATATATATAATATATATAAATAATACTATATATATAATAATATATTATATAAATATATATTAAAAATATAAAAATATATATATAAAATAATATATATATAATAATATATATATATATATAAATTTTATATAAAATATTGAAAAATATTTTAATTTTATATATATAAAATTTTAAAAATATATATATATTTTTAAAAAATTTTTTATTAAAAAATAATATTAAAAGAAAAGAGAGAGAGAGAGAGAGAGAAGAGAAGAAAAGATAGAGAAGAGAGAGAGAGAGAGAGAGGAGAGAAGAGAGAGAGAGAGAGAAGAAGAGAAAAAGAGAGACACACACACAAACACAACCCCCACCACAACAAAATAAAATTTAAAATATATATAAAATAAATTTTATATAAAAATTTATAAATATGAAAATTTCGCGTGTTGTTTGTGTGTGTGTGTGGTGCACCCACCTACATGCAAATTTTTTTTTCAAAAACCCACCCCCCTTTATCAAATATCTTCCCGTAAAAGAACTTTTCCCCCCCCCCGCCCCCCCCCCTCCAAGACAGGCCAAAAGGGGAAGGCCCGCAGCACCCACGAAAAAAAGAAGTTTTCGTATTTCATCAAATGCTTTAAAGGGTTTTCCCTTAAGGGGCCCAAATGCCAAATCGGTCTTAGCTTTTCATTCCGGGTCGTTTCTCAACGCCCATAAACGGATTATCGGAGCCATTCCTTCTTAAAGATTGCCCTAAATTGTCTCGGCGTCTTGGCAGTCCGTTTAACACCCGAGCTGTTTATTGGTATTGACCTTTGATACAGCCCCTGACGAGGGAAAAATTAGGCCCATCGCCATTTCCGGCTTGTGGTCGACGGAGGAGAAGGCTTTCCTGCGAAAAGAGGCAGGTATTGGGGGGGGGTTTAAATTTTCACTTTTTCCGGATTATGCGTAATCCGGAGTACACGAAGTACACTTATATAATATATAAATATATATATATATATAATATATATTATATATAATAATAATAAATTTATTACATAATATAATGTAAGTATTATATATATACTTTAATATATATATATTTTATATATATATATATATATGTATATATATACAAAATATATATATGTTTATATGTATACCCCACAAAACAAACACACACAACAACACAAAAACACAATATTATTTTAAATTAAAATTATATATATATATATATAATATATATATATATATATTTATATACTCACTCACCAAACACATATATATTATATAATATATATATAATATACACACACATATATAAAAAATTATTAAAGATGTATATATATGATCTATCATATACCCTATCTATCTATCTATCAAAATCTTTCTCTACTCTCACTCTCCCTCTCTCTAATCACCCTCTCTATCTCTCTCTCCTCTCTCTCTCTCTCTCTCTCTCCTCTCCTCTCTATCTCTCTCACTCTCTCTTTTCCTCTCTCCTCTCCTCTCTCCTCTCTCTCTCTCTCTCTATATATATATTAGTATATATAATATATATAAAATAATTATATATATATAAGTAGGGGTTGGTGTGGTTGTGTGTTGTGTCGTGTGTGTGTGTGTGTGTGTGTTTATTGTGTTTTGGGGGTGGTGTTTTTAGGTGTGTGGTGCCCTGTTGTAAAGACGGGGGCGAATTTTAGAAAACATCCCGTCAGTCAGAAAATTTATATAAGACTGATAAACACATAACGATTACATTTTACAAATCATCTTCCCCTTAAAACCCCCAGCTTTTAACCCCCCAAAACCCAAAGAAGGAGAAACGGGAAAATGCGAACCTTATAAAAGGGGGGTTTTCAAATTCTCGGTTAAATATCTTTACTTTTTTTTTTTTTTTTCCCCCTTTTCATTTTGGGGGGGGAAATTTTTCCCCTTTCCTCTCTTTTTTTTTAACTCTGGCTACTTCTCTATATGTGGATAAGTATGCGAATATAATCAAATATGAATAAATGTATGTAAATGAATGATATAAATTGTATCTAAGTCAGTCTATCTGTCTCATAAATGCAGGACAGTATATGTATATCTATATTCAAAGCCATATACATGTACTACGTGTACATATATGAATATATGTATATATGTATGTATGTATTTATGTATTTATGTATGTATGTATGTATGTATGTATGTATTTATGTATGTATGTATGTAAGTATAAATGTATGTATATATGTATGTATATATGTATGTATGTGTGTATGTATGTATGGAAGGATGAATGGATGGATGGATGGATGTATATATGTATATATGCATATATGTATGTATCTATGTATGTATCCGTATGTACAAGTGTGCGTGTTTGTATACGGTCACACACGTACACATACATAGATAAAGTAAACAGATGAATAATAAAGGATAGATAAGCATTATCGCTCTTTCTCGTCAATTATTTTTTCATCTTCTTCGTCCCTCTGCATCTGCCACCACAAACATAGTAACAACAAGAACAAAAACACTCCTTCGCCCACACCCCATTTCCCTCTCTCTCTTCCCCCCCCCCCCCCCTCCTTCCTCCTCCCTCTTCACCCCCCCTCCCTCCTCTTCCCTCTTCACCCCCCCCCCTCCCTCTCTCCCCTTCCTCCTCCTCCCTCTTCATCTTTCCCTCTCTCTCTCCCCTTCCTCCTCCTCCCTCTTCATCCCCCCTCTCTCTCTCTCCTCCTTCTTCCTCCCTCTTCCCCCTCCTCCCTCCTCCTCCTCCCTCCTCCCTCTTTCTCCCTCCCCCTCCCTCCCAGTCCCCCTTCCCCACCCCAACCCCTCCCCCATCCTTCCCCATTCCTCCTCCTCACTCCCCCTCCCACCCGTACCCACAACACCCCTACCACCCTTCCCCCCCCCAGCCTTCCTCCCCCCCTCCCCCCCTCCACCACCATCCATCATGGCGGTCAGCGTTGAGATGATTGTTTAACTAATAACACAACGCAAAAAGTGGTCAATTTGGCACAATTATAAATAAATGAACATCGGCGTGATCCGTAACGTTCGCGGGCCGCACACTTTGCTCATTTTTTTTTTTTTTCCTTTCATTTTAATTTAAAAAATGTAAGAGAGAGAAAGAGTAATATTTGGAAATTGTATTTATTTCTTGTATTCATCTGGCCGGTTACCTGTCTCATCGGTCGGAGGATCGGGAACGGATGGTTATATGTCCGTTTTTTTTTTCTTTCTTTCTTTGTTTCTTTCTTTTTTTTTTTGTTTTCTCTCTCTCTTTCTCTTTCTGTCTCTGTTTCTGTTTGTGTCTGGCTGTCTTTCTTTCTCTTTCTCTCATTCTCTTAATCTCTCTTTCCTTCTGTCTCACTTTTTTCTGTTTATTTTTCTTTCTTTATTTATTTCTGTCTTCTCTCTCTCTTTCTCTTTCTGTCTCAGTTTCTTTTTCTGTCTGACTGTCTTTCTTTCTCTTTCTCTCGTTCTCTTTTCTTTCTCTGCTTCTATCTCACTCTTTCTGTTTATTTTCCTTTGACTCTGCCTGCCTATCTTTCTCTCTCTTTCTCTCCCTGTTTATTTATCTCTCTCTCTTTCTCTTTCTTCGTTTCTCCTTGTATTTCTCTCTTGTTTTATCTCTTATTCTCGTAATTTACCTTTCAATTACTATGGAAAGTTAAAGTATTAACAATAACCAAAAGGAATAAAAGAACATAATCCAATAAATACAGAAGATGAATGAAACAAAAATAAGACAAAATAAAAAGGGAAAATGCAAATACTGGCATAAGAAAACAACCGCCGAAAATATCAGCTGAATAAAAACCTTTTTTCAACATCCACCAAAAAATCCGAAGACGGCTTATGACATCGTATTTTGTACCCCCCCTACTCCCCTCCCCTACTTCCCTCCAACCCCCCTACCCGAACCCCCCAATACTACGAGTACTCCGTCTCTCAGCGCCCCCCCCCCTCCACTCCCCTCCTCTCCCTCCTACTTCAGTCCTTCGCTTGGCTTTTTCGTTTACATAACTTCCCCCCCACACCAACCCCTATTTTTCCCCACATGCCCCCTACTGCCCCTTCTTTCCCCTAGATATTTCCCCAACTTCTGGTTCTAATAAGCTCCACTCTCTCAATTTTCGCTTGTACTCTACCCTCTTCCCTGTCCCTTTCCCCTCTTTTTCATACCATCCCCACTAACTCCTTGCCCCCCCCACACAATTCCCCATGTTTTCCTCTACCAATCCACCCACCTCTCCCCCATCCGCTCACTACCCTCCCCATAATCCTTTCACCCTCTGCACTTTCCTGTTCATCCTCCCTATCTCCCTATCCACTTCTCTATTCATCCTCGCTATCTCGCTCATCACTTCCCTATCCATCCTCTCCCTTTCGCTCTCTACTTCTCTATCCATCCTTCTCTATCTCGCTCTCCACTTCTCTATCCATCCTTCCCCCTTTCGCTCCCTACTTCCCTATCCATCTTCCCTATCTCGCTTTCCACTTCTCTATCCATCCTTCCCCTTTCGCTCCCTACTTCCCTATCCATCTCCCCTATCTCCCTATCCTCTTCTATCTCCCCTCACCCTCACTCCTCCTTCACCCTCCCCCCCATCCTCCACCACCCTCCCTCCACCCCCCCCCTT
>NC_061859.1:11899607-11901856 GCF_019202785.1 Penaeus chinensis
TTACCCTTTTATATTGCTTATAAATACTTCCTGTCGAACTTCTTATAAAGATATTTGCTTTAAACGTTCGTAAAAAAAGAAAAAAAAGAATCGAAGACAATTCAGGATCACCTGTATGCTGCTTTCGTACCACAGTTCTATTTTTGATAAGGAATAAGGTCACCGAAGGCTTATATTCCCAAAGGCACAAAACCTCCTGTATAAACATAAACACACTTGTAATTTCGCAGTCTCACTGGCCGTGACGTCACAAATTGGGCGGTCCGTGATTGGCTGACTCCGCCCCATATGTCAGTTTCCGTCAGAGGTTACTCACAGTGACACTCACCCTTCCTCCTCCTCCCCTCTTCCTCCTCCTCCTGCCTTTTCTCCTCCTGCCTTCTCTTTTTCCCTAGTCCTCCCCTCTTCCTGCCTTTTCTCCCTTCCTCCTTTTTCTTTTCCCACATTCCTCCTCTTCTCTCTTTTCGCCTCTTACCATCCATCTCCCATTTCTCCTCCTCTCTTTTCTCGTCCCCTCCTACTCGTTCCTATTTACCTCTTCCTCTATTCCTCCATTTTCTCTCCTCCCCTCTCTTCTCCCCTTCCTTTCATTTGCTTCCTTCTCTATCAATGTCTCCCTCTCATTCCCCATTCATATTCTGAATACTTCGCATTTCATATACAGCTTTCTTGTAAACATATAATTTTCTATGTACATTTGTTGTTTATAACTTCCACTCGCCAGACGTTTGTCGTAATATTGTTTATTTTATTTTATCATCAACTGTTTATAATTCTTTAAGTTTCCCCTCTTATTATTTTTATTTAAAGACCCTTCCATTAGACCAAACAACCATAATTGGAACAGATTTTTCGCCGTCTTCTTCTTCTTCTTCTTCTCTCTCTCTCTCTCTCTCTCTCTCTCTCTCTCTCTCTCTCTCTCTCTCTCTCTCTCTCTCTCTCTCTCTTTCATTTTCTTTTAACAATTTCCTCTTCGGCATTCTCCAAATTATTGTCCTTTTTTTCCCCTCCCACCTCCTCCATTCCGAACGGAGGAAATTGTCTTCGAGAATTGTCTTAAGTATTTCCTCTTCCTCCGAGATGCGCGCCGGGATGCTGCTGCCTCTTGATTTGTGAATTAATGTCGTTGTTTATATTCCCTGACCTTTGACCTCTCATTACTTAGTCCGGGCAAGGTTACGCTGAAACGACCCATTTTTTTCTCTCTCTCTCTTGTTATTTTATTTGTATATGTATATTTTTTTATATAAAGTAATTTCTCGTATCGTGATAATAGTTCTTTGTTGTTTTCTTATGATCGTGTTTATCTTTTCACTTTCCTGTGAAATTAGATTTATTATATTTCCCTTTGAGTGACACTCAGGAAACACTCATCCATGTATTTCTCTTTTTTTCCTTTCTTTTTCTTATTTATCTCTCTGTTTACATGTTCTCATTCTTCTGAGTGACACTAAATAAAAGTCTCTTCAATCGTATGCTCCAAACCATCTATCCAATCAAGGAATTCTAATCAATCTCGCCTCATTCATATATTTTCATCTTTTTTTTTCAATCCTTTGCTTTCAGTCATTCATATTTGTATTCGTTTCTTTATTTATCATTTCATTTTTCCCTCATTTTTTTCATTTTTGCTGTGGATTCAATCATTCGATCAATCATGTATTTGTAGCTTTATTTTACCTCCTCCGTCTAGTTTCATTTCCCTTCAATCCTTTGCATTCATTCATTCAATCATTCATGTATTTGTATTTATTTTTTCTCAATTTTCTATCTATTTTCATCTCTCTTTAATTCTATGCACTCAGTTATTCAATCATTTACGTATTTATATCTTTCTCATTTCATTTTTTTTTTTTATTCTCAATTTTCTATCTATTTGCATCTCTCTTTAATTCTATGCACTTATTCATTCAATCATTTATGTATTTATATCTTTCTCTCTCTTTAATTCTATGCACTCAATCATTCAATCCTTTACGTACCTATATCTTTCTCTCTCTTTTGACTTTTTATTCTCAATTTTCTATCTATTTTCATCTCTCTTTAATTATATTCACTCAATCATTCAATCATTTTCGTACTTATATCTTTCTCTGTCTTTATTTTTTTTATTTTCAAGTTTCTAGCTATTTTCGTCTCTCTTTAATTCTATGCACGCAATAATTCAATCCTTTACGAATTTATATCTTTCTCTCTCATTTGATTCTATGCACTCAATCATTCAATCCTTTACGTATCCATATCTTTTC
>NC_061859.1:11901956-11906956 GCF_019202785.1 Penaeus chinensis
GATCGCTTATGCTTTCCATCTGTTGACGAATTTTTCTTCCTACGTCCCATAGAGCTGTTATTTATTGATCAAATTACAGTGAGTCTTGTGCATTAGCATATTAAGTTATCGCAAGAGTAGCGTTTCGAAATATCAAACCGGCGAGTGAATCTTGTCTCTGCGTATCTATTTTTTTTTTTTTAACTGTATCTTTTTATCTGTGTATCTATCTATCTCCCTAATCTTCTATCTATCTATCTATCTATCTAGCTATCTATCTATCTACCTACCTAATCATATATCTATATATCTATATATCTACCTGTCTATCTGTATATCTAATTCTTATAGACAAATATAATTCTTCTAATACTTGATTAAAAAAATAAAAAATAATGCCCTAACAACCACACCAAACAGGATACAAACAAACAAACAAATCAAATAACTTAATAATATATATGAATAACAGAAAGAAAAGGAGAAAGGGGGAAAAAAAATCTCCCAACAGATGGAGAAAAGAAGCAATCGATAACGGCAATAAAGAAAGGGAAAGGGAGCTAAATATAATGGGCAAAGGGAAAGAAAATGAAGAAAATGTATCACTAGTCTTGTCATAATGGCAGTCATCCCCTCTTCTGCCCCCTCCCCCCTCCCCCCCTCCCTTCCCCCGCCTCTGTCCCCGTCTCTCTCTCATCCCTCTTGTCTTTATTTCTTTCTTTCTCGTGTCTGTCTGTGTCTGTGTCTATTTCAGTCTGTCTATCTGTCTGTCCGTTTCTTGTTTTGTTTTATTATCTATGCTTGTTATTATTACATTTTTTATCCTCCACCTTTTTCACTTCTTTATTTACTTTCTTCCCTTCGTTTGTAGACTTTCCTCTGTCTCTCCCTTTCCCTACCATCTTCTTTTTTCCTTCTCCCTTCCTTCCTTCCCTCCATCTTTCCTCCTTCTTTGTTTTCTCCTCTACCTCTCTCTTCTGCTTTTCCCCCTCTCTTTTCCTCTCCTCCTTTCTACCCCCTCCCTCCCTCTCCATTTCCTTCCACCTCCCTTCTTCCCTCTCCCTTTACATCTCCCTCCCATCCTCCATCCTCCTCCTTTCATCCCTTCCTCTATCTCCTCCTCCATTATTCCTCTCTTCCTCCCTCCTTCCCTCTGTCTCTCCCTCTCCCTCCCTCTGTCCCTCTGTGTCTCCCTCTCTTCCTCCCTCTCCTTCCCTCCCTCTCTCCCTCCCTCCCTCTGTCTCTCCCTCTCTCCCTCCCTCCCTCTGTCCCTCACTCTCCCTCCCTCCCTCTGTCTCTCCCTCTCCCTCTCTTCCTCCCTCTCCCTCCCTCTGTCCCTCTCGCTCCCTCCCTCCCTCCCTCTCCCTCCCTCCCTCTGTCTCTCCCTCTCCCTCCTTCCCTCCCTCCCTCCCTTTCCCTCCCTCCCTCCCTCTCCCTCCCTCCTCGCCTCACACCGAAAATCGTATACAGAATAATATTTCGCTCGAGGCCTGTTCACCGGCGGCAGTAGCGACGAGACCGGGCTTCTGCCCTGCCGTTCGTCGCTTCTATGTAAATGAGTGGTTCTTACTCACATGGTGGGGGGGAGGGGGAGAGGCAAGGAGGATGGGTGGAGGGAGGTGAGGGGGGAGGGAGGGGTAGGGAAAGGGAGGGAGGGAGAAGTATGGAGGATGGGTGGGTAGGAGGGAGGTGGGAGGGAGGGGAAGGAGGAGAGGAAGGAGGATGGGTGGATGGAAGGAGGGGTTGTGTGGGGGAGGGAGGAGTGGAGAAGGAATGGGGAGACATAGAGGATAGAGGGATGAAAGGGATGGGGCAAGGGGAGGGAGACACTGATAGGAAGAGGGGGAGGAGAGAGGGAGAGAGGGAAGGGAGGGGCAGATTGGTTAGGGAGACGGGAGGGTTAAAAAGAGTGTTGGGGGAGCGGGGGCGGCGGTGGTGTGTCGTTGAAGGGTGGTTAGGGTGAGGCTTATCCGAAACAAGGGATAGATGGATGAGATGGGGAAGTGTTGCCGCTGAAGAGATGGGAGAAAGTGGGGAAAGAAAAAAAAGGCTTTTGGTAATACTGCGTGTATGCATATACATACATACTTGCCTTTATACACATATATATATACACATATATATATATTTATTTATATATATATATATATATATATATATTCATATATATCTATGCATACACATATATATACAGTATACATACTCACACACACACATAAACATGTATATAAATATATATATATATATATATATATATATATATATATATATATATATTTACATATATATGTGTATATACATATACGTGTACATATATATGTATATATATTTATATATACATACATACATACATATATATATATATATATATATATATATATATATATATATATATACACGTAAACTTATGTGTATGTATATTCGTTATTTTTGGTCTTCTATGTGTGACTGATTATCTTTTCCCTGCGGTGACAGATATAAACATAATTGCGGATTGTTACTCACACTACACAATTGCGTGTTAATTATATAAACACATACACACACACACACACACACACACACTAAAACAGACGTACACACACACACACACACACACACACACACACACACACACACACACACACACACACACACACACACACACACACAAACAGACGCACACACACACACACACACACACACACACACACACACACACACACACACATATATATATATATATATATATATATATATATCCATTTATATATATACACATTTATATAAATATTTATTCATATATATACATACCTACATATATATACATAAACATAAATGTGTATATATACACATATATATACATATATATATATATATATATATATATATATATATATATATATATATATATATATATACATATATATATATATATATATATATATATATATATATATATATATACATATATACATGTATATGCATACATATATATGTATATAGATACATACGTATCTATATACATTTATATATATATACATATATATACACATACATATATATGTAAATATATATATATATATATATATATATATATATATATAGTTCATATATACATTATGTATATATATGTAAATATATATGTACATATATATATATATATATATATATATATGTACATGTATATATATATATATATATATATATATATATATATTATATATATACACACACATATATACATATATATATATATATATATATATATATATATATATGTACATGTATATATATATATATATATATATATATATATATATTATATATATACACACACATATATACATATATATATATATATATATATATATATATATATATATATATGTACACACACAGACACACACACATACATACATATACATATTTATAGAGAGAGATTTATATATAGATATATAAATAACACGATACAAATCCATCCATGGCGATGATGGCAAAAGCAATCACTTAATTAGTATTTACTTCACATCAATGTCAGAACAGGAAGTAGATAAATAAAAAGAAAATGGTACATTGTCTAAACAAAAAACAAAACAAAACAAAAAGAGTTGTTTAGAACACTCCACATCCATGCTGTAAAAATACGTCCCATATTTATTCCTTCTCAAGAATGAAGTTGGATACGCTCTACCTCCAACTTTTCTCGCCATACGAACTTCCAGATCTATGCAATCCTTTATCGCAAACTATCTCCATAATGGCGTAATGACCAAATAACAATCGCATAATTGGTATTTCACTTGCTAATGCGCGCCCCCGACGCTCAAAAGGAAACGCGACCTGCCCAGGAGTCACCTAAATACAACGAGAGTTATGCATAATGTTGGAACACACCCTGTTATTATTGGGGGGTCTCGGCAGTCTTCGGAAAATTGGGATATTTACAGCTGCTGAGTTTTTAACCGAAGTCGGTGACGCTCTCGTGTTCGGTTACTGATGCTGAACGGACGGGTGGCCGGAAATGTTTTGTATTTTGGAATTAATTGTGGTTTATAATGTCTGTATACAGGGGTGTTTTTATGTAATGGGTTTTGTCGTTTTTATTTTTTATTTTCCGTTTTCATTTCTGTGTTTGTGTTTTTCTGGTTATAAAGGCGTTATTTTTATTAATGATTAGTGTAATTTCGTTTTATTTATTCATTTTTATAGGTGTGGGTTGAACACAAAAAATATTAAATCTAGAAGAGGAAAATTATGATAAAATAACATGAATCAGTTCTAGTAATTAGCATCAAGAAGGAATTTCTTTATGTTTTCCCTTATTTCTTTCGCTCTCTCTGGCGCAAAAAAGTATATAAACAAAAAAACAAATAAGTTCGTGTTAGTCTGATCTTTCCATCTATTTCTTCGCTCCTTCCAGCAAGCCAAACATAGCGTCCGCCTTTCGCATAAACTCTCAAAAAGCCTTTACGTATATATATACTTTTTCTCTCTCTTTCCTCGTAATTTCCATACATCACAGACGGCAGCCTTTCCACGGTTCTCCCCCCCACTCCCTTTGGTTTCTTCCTCCCTCCCCCTCTTCTCCTTCTCCCCACCGTCTTTCTCCCCTCTTTCTCTCCCCCATCTTTCGAGCTGGACACGCCCCCCCCCCCCCCCGTCTTCCGATTAGAGGTCGCTGATTAACCTACAATTTAATACGTAAGATTTAGAGGCCATCTTAACTATCGAGGTGGAGAGTAGGGGGGGGGGGAGGAGAGATGACCCTGTCAGGAGGAAAAGATGGGGGAGGGAGGACGAAGTAAGTGGGTAGGGGAGGGGAGGGGGGGGCAGAGGTTAATATGAATATTCTTCCTGTCCCTCCCTCCTCTCTCTCTCTCTCTCTTCCCCCTCCCTCCCCTCCCTCTCCCTTCCCCTCCCTCTCCCCTCCCCACCATCTCTCTCTCTCAAAGTATCGACATTCTCTAGATCCCGCGCGCAGTCAATGATATTTTTTTATCACTTCCCAAAGAGACACAATTGGAATCCCACACGCAAAC
>NC_061859.1:11921956-11926956 GCF_019202785.1 Penaeus chinensis
TCCTCTCTCCCCCCCCCCCCCTCTCTCTCACTAATCTTTCTCTCTCTTTCTTTCTTCCCCTCCCTCCATCTCGTTTTATCTCTCCCTCTCACTTTCTCTCCCCTCCCCCCGCCCTCCCTCTCTCTCTCTCTCCAGTTCCGCCTCTCCCCCAAAAATCGTCCTTATGGCGCCCGTATCGAATTTCTCTTTTCATAATATCTCGAATTCCACGCGCATGTAAAGTTTTCAAAGACGTTCTTCTTCACTATAACGACTCACGCCACCTGTTCCCTTCGAACGTCCCAAGCCCTCATTTCAATGCACAAACTTGAGCCTCGGTAAAACTTTAAATTAGTGCCAGTTCTGCCGGCATCTCCTGTTCCTCCTCCTCCTCCTCCTCCTCCACCTCCTCCTCTTATTCCTTCCTTCATCCTCCTCCTTCCTCCTCCTCCTCCTTCCTCCTTTTACTCCTTCCTTCCTCCTCCTCCTTCCTCCTCCTCCTCCTCTTATTCTTTCCTTCCTCCTCCTCCTTCCTCCCGTTCCTTTTACTCTTTCCTTCCTCCTCCTCCTTCCTCCTCCTCCTCCTCCTCCTCCTCTTACTCTTTCCTTCCTCCTCCTCCTCCTTGTCGGCCTCTTCTTGTTCTTGTTTTTGTTGTTATTCTTGTTCGTTTTTTCATCCTTCCTCTTCCTTGGCTTCTTTTACTACTTATTTTTTCTTCTTCTATTTCTTCTTTTTCCTCTTTCTTCTTTTTTTCTCACTCCTCCTCCTCCTCCTCCTCTACTACTACCTCCTCCCCCTCGTTCTCCTCCTCCTCTTCCTCCTCGTTCTCCCCCTCCTTCTTCTTCTTTATTTGTTTTTCCTTCTTCCGCTTCTCTTTCTCACTTCCACGTTTGTCCGAATCGAAACCTGTAATAGAATAGGTTTATGATTCAATGAAGGATGATGAATCTGACATTCTACCGTGATTAAATGTTAAATGTCAAGCCCTTTATGACATCAAGTACAACAAAAAAAAGCTTTCTTCTTCTTTTTCTTCTTCTGCTTTTGTCTTTTAAGTTTCTCGGAGGAGTTTAGTTGCCAGTGAGTGAAATCTTCTGCATTGACATTTGGCAAAAGAGTCACGGAATTTGCCTTGACGTCACAAATTAGTTCAGTCGGGATTGCTGCCTTTTTTCGTTCATACATACATACATACATACTTACATTATATACATGGATATATACACGCATACATACATACATTACATACATGAATATATACACGCATATATTCATACATACATATATACACACATACTTACATACATACATACATATATACACACATACTTACATACATACATATATATACACAGACACATGTATGCATACACACACACATAAATAATACATCAATAAATACAGTCACCCACAAACACACACACACATACACACACACACACACACACACAAACTTACACCCCCCCACACACACCTCTACAACCCCTTCCCCCCTCCCCCCTCCCCTGCACCCACATACACACCGAGCAACACACGTTACACATTGCAATCTCAACGGCAGTGCAGAGTAAGTGGGAAACTCAGTCGAACAGCAGTGCAATAATGGATAACGCAACAACAATAACAGTGAAATAACATCAGCGCCCAATTTTACGTCTAATAACAAAAGCATCAGAGATATGACAAGAACAATACGGCTACACAAAATCTTGCTGGACGCAACATGTCAGGATTGGTTACGGAGGAGGAAAGCGTGGGTTGGGGCGCATGTAGGAAAAGAAGGGGAGGAGGCGGAGGCGGAGGCGGAGGAGGAGGAGGAGGAGGAGGAGGAGGAGGAGGAGGAGGAGGAGGAGGAGGAGGAGGAGGAGGAGGAGGAGGAGGAGGAGGAGGAGGAGGAGGAGGAGGAGGGGGAAGAGGCGGAGGCGGAGGAGGAGGCGGAGGAGGAGGAGGAGGAGGAAGAGGAAGAGGGGAAAAGAAAAGTAGGAGGATGAGGAGGAGGAGGAAGAGGAGGAAAAGAAAAGGAGGAGGAGGAGGAAGATGAAGAAGAAGGGGAAAAGAAAAGAAAGAGGAAGTGATGGAGGAGAAGGAAGAGGAGGAGGAGGAGGAGGAGGAGGAGGAGGAGAACGAGGAGGAGTAAGAGGAGGAAAAGAAAAGGAGGAGGAGGAGGAGGAGGAGGAGGAGGAGGAGGAAGAGGTCGAAGGAGAGGAGGAGGAGAAGGAGACCGTAGATTGGGGTGCACGTAGAAGAAGAAGAGGGGGAGGAGGATTAGGTGGAAGAGGAGGAGAGTGGAGGGAATAGGAGGAGAAAGAGGAGGAGATAGAGGAGAAAGAGAAGAAGAAGAAGAACGTGGGTAGGAGTGCACGTAGAAGCAGAGGAGGAGGAATAGGAAGAGGAGATGGAGGAGAGGGAGAAGGACGAGGGAGAGGATGAGGAAGCAGAAAGGAGAAGGAGATGGAGGAGGAGAACGTCGGTTAGGATGCACGAAGGAAAAGAAGAAAAGAAGAAAAACGAGGAAAAAGGAAAAGAAAATGTGAGGAAAGGAAAAGAGAAAGAGGAGAAGAAATGAAAAGAAAAAAGAAGGAAAGAAAAGAAGAAAAAAAGGAAAAGAATAAAGGTAAATAAGAAGAAAACGAAAGAAGAGAAAGAAAGAGAGACAAAAGTAGTAAGATAATAATAAGAAAGAAATTGAGAAAACGAAAAAGAATAAGAAATGTAATAAAAAATAACGATAAATCACAAGCCAATAATCCAAAACACATTGAAATAAAACCACACAAAAGCATATTAAATCAACAGGATATAAGGAAAAGACAAAGACAATGATAATCAACCAGGAATTCAGATTACACATAACAAATCAACTTCACACATTTTCATATATTTTTATACATACGTTAGACATTGTCACTAGTTATTCCACAATAATTCATTTTGTTTCCGAATGATATTCAAAAAACGTTGTACTTAGATACACTACAGTTTAGAGACACTAAAGGCAACACAAGCATAACGAAAGGAATTATAAAATACAATAATGTTTCATCGTAACTCCTGCTTCCAAATATTAGTTAAATATTAACCACAGCAGAGTACAAATTTAGTATATAAGACTAGAGATAAAACACTTCTCAAAATATAAATGAGGAGCAACTTAGTGTACGTAGAAAAATAAGAAAAAAACACAAAAAACATATGCATTCATCATAGTAGAATATATGATACATTGGAGAATGCTTGTAACAACTGGCTCGTGAGAAGAAAGAACATAACAGGTACACAGTGACACAGCAAATACACTATGATTATAAAGTAGGATGCAAGTACAAAGTAGAGAGGATAGGGAAGGGTATTGAGGCAAGACCATAACAACAACATTAACAACAATAACAACAAAAACAACAGTAACAATAACAACGGCAACTACAGGGACAATAGTAACATTAACAACAACTACAGTTACAACAACTACAGTAACAATAACAACTACAATAACAAAAAACTACAATAACAGCAAAAACAGCTACAATAACTACGAATAACAAAAACAACACAGCAATAACACGATAACAATGAACCACTCACCGTAAATAGAACGAATAAAGAAAGAAAAAATAAAACAAAAAAGTGTGAAAGGCGCAATAACAACTACAACAACCACAACAAAAAGCAACAACAACAACAAAAAAAAAAAAGCATAGAGGAAAGAAGAAACAATCTAGATTTTACTCTTGTTATTTATGACTTTTAATTAACATGGATTTAACACGCGCGGAACACAGCTTCGGGGAACGTGATTTATCCTTTAGAACAACCCCCCCTCCTCCTCCTCTCCCCCTCTTCATCCCCCTCCTCCCCTCTTCGTCCCCCTCCTCCCCTCTTCGTTCCCCTCCCCCCCTCTTCGTCCCCTTCCCTCCCCTCTGTTTTGATGCCTCCCTCTCTCCCCTTCTCCCTTCCTCTCCCTTCCTCCTCCTCCCTCTCCCTTCCCCTCCCTCCCTCCTCCTCCCTCTCCCTTCCCCTCCCTCCCTCTCCCTTCCCCTTCTTCCCTCTCCCTCCCTCTCCCTCCCTCTCTCTTCCCCTCCCTCCCTCTCAGCGTTTCTGTGCCCATTCTCTTCATCTCTCTTTTTCGTTACATAGAGGAGCGCAAAAATATGCATAATAACATACAAATATACAAATATATACTTACATACACATTCACACAAAATTATACTTACACACACATACACACACTCCACAAACACGGTCATCCACACACACACACACACATTCAAACATACACACGCACACACAAACGCACGCACTCTGTAAGCATATATAATAAACGCATCATTACCAAGAACCCTCGCTTATATAACCTCCAACTTCTTCCATTTCGCAACATGAAAATACCCCCCCCCCCCCCACTCAAAAAAAAAAAAGAAAAAGAAAAAAAGACGTAGACAAGGACGTCTAGCAAAGCTGCAATGACGGGTTATATCATGCAATAATTCGGGCAAACCCATTTTCCTAGCCCTCGGTTTCCCCTCAACCCTCTCCCCTCTTCTCTCGTCCCCTCCCCTCTTCTCTCGTCCCCTCCCCTCTTCCTCTCCCTTCCCCTCTTCCCTCGTCCCTTCCCCTTTTCCCTCGTTCCTCCCCCCTTCCCTCGCCCCCTCCCCTCTTCCCTCGCCCCCTCCCCTCTTCCCTTGCCCCCTCCCCTCTCCCACCTTCCCTCGCCCTCTCTCTTCTTCCCTCGCTCCCTCCTCTCTCCCCTTTCCCTCCTACCCCCCCCCCCCCCCACCCATTTACCTCCTCAACCTGCTTGAAACTTCCCTTGTATACCAAAGTCAGGATAAATTCCCAACTACGCTGCCCTTCCCCACCCTTTCCCCTCGTGTCCCCCCCCTCCTTTTCCTCTCCCCTCTCTGCCTCTCTTTCCCTTAACCCTTCCATCTCCCTCTCATCTCACCCTTTTCTCTTCCCTTTCTCCTCCCTACTCCTACTCTTACCCCATTCCTCCCTCCATTTCCCCTCGCCCCCCCCC
>NC_061859.1:11936956-11939456 GCF_019202785.1 Penaeus chinensis
ATATGTATTAAGTTATATTACATAATGTACCATTATGTATGTGAATAAATTTAGTTTATCTTTCCTAAGTGCTATTGTTACTACAGTATGCTATCGTTGAAAATAAAGATTAGTGAGTTTGATATCGTCATACAAATGCAGTATAGTTATCATGTTTGATGCAATATGCCAATATAAGAGAGGGGGCAGCGGCTGAAAAGGCAAAAAAGGGATGTAAAGGTATATATATGTATATACATATATATATATATACATTTATCTATATTATATAATACATATATATACATATATATATATTTATTTATATTATATAATACATATATATATACATATATATATTTATTTATATTATATAATACATATATATATATGTATATACATATATATATGTATGTATATGTATATATGTGTATATATATATATATATATATATATATATATATATATATAGAGAGAGAGAGAGAGAGAGAGAGAGTGATATTTAAAGGTATGTGCATTTATGTATATGTGTATATATATAAATATATATATAAATATATGAATATATATACATATGTATATATACATATCTATGTATATATATATATATATATATATATATATATATATGTATATATATACATATGTATATATACATATATATGTATATATATACACATATATACATACATATGTATATATATATATATATATATATATATATATGTATTTATATACATATATACACACACACACACACACACACATATATATATATATATATATTTATATATATATATATATATATATATATATATATATGAATCGACAGATAGAAAGACTTACAACGACAGTGATATATCATCACACTTTTGCCGAATTACACCTGTTTCCTCTTATTTCGTAGCAAGATCTAATTTCGCCAGAAAATGGGATGTCGATATGAATGATAAAACTGTGATCTACGTTGATTTACGCACTTGATCCACACGACATATTATTGTATCTCCAACGGAAGATTTTTTTTTTTTTTTTTATAAAGATATCTTAACTCATTTATGTTGAAGGTAACTATCTCCTACTCCATTTGTATACAGCTGTTGATTTTAATACTGTTTGCCATGTTAGCTGTGATATACCGTGTGAATAGTTGACTTTTAGTATAATTCTTTCTTTCTTAAAGGAAACGGTGTCCTTTTTGATCAAATTATCATCAGGCATCAGTGTTCAGGAAGTCTTGAAATAACGGTTATTTTCCTTTAATAAATTCATGACATCCTTTGAGATATATTCAGCTTTCTAAAAAAAAAAAAAAAAAAAAAATCAAATCTTACGATGCTTGTCTTAATATAACATCCTAACTTATTCTTTCAGTACGGTATCCAGCACTCTAAAAGGTATTTCAACACACAAGTACTGCAACAGAAACCTCAACAGCACACACACACACACACACACACACACACACACACACACACAACCTACAACACACACAACCTACAACACACACAACCTACAACACACACACACACACACACACAACCTACAACACACACAACCTACAACACACACAACCTACAACACACACACACACACACAACCTACAACACACACAACCTACAACACACGCAACCTACAACACACACACACACACACACACAACCTACAACACACACAACCTACAACACACACAACCTACAACACAAACACACACACACACACACAACCTACAACACACACAACCTACAACACACAGAACCTACAACACACACACACACACACACACACAACCTACAACACACACAACCTACAACACACACACACACACACACACAACCTACAACACACACACACACACACACACACACAACCTACAACACACACAACCTACAACACACACACACACACACACACACACACACACACACACACACACACACACACAACCTACAACACACACAACCTACAACACACACACACACACACACACACACACACACACACACACACACACACAAAGACTTCCGCCTGTATGTTAAACCCTCATTCCACAGACTTTCTGAAGCGACTCCCGATATCCCTGTTGTTTGTGTAGCATTAAGCAAATCCTTCTTTGGTCAGTAACAAAGAGGGCAAGAATAGACAGTTAGCGTGAATAAACAATTAGGGAAGGAGTAAAAGATGGATGTTTTGGGGTATTGGCTGTTCTCTTGTTATTGTTATTTCAGTTGTTGTTATCGTTTTTTTGTTGCCATTGTTGTGTTGTTGTTCTTTGTTATTGTTTGTTTTGTTGTTATTATTGTTTTGTTGTTGCTATCCTTCTTATAGGCTTTTTTGCTGTTAATATTGTTTTGTTGCTGTCCTTGTTATTGCTATTGTGTTGATGTTGTCTTTGTTATTACTGTTACTATTGCTGTTGCTGTTGATGGTGGTGATGCTAACAGAACTGCTGTTATCATTATATATATTTTTCTTTTCATAAGTATTGTTATAGTAATTGTTATTGTCATCAGTAGAGCGA
>NC_061859.1:11944456-11949456 GCF_019202785.1 Penaeus chinensis
AAGGTAAATAAAATTGGAAAAAAAGAAGAAAGGCGAATCTAAGACCCCGCCAAAACGATGCTCCCTTCACAGACGGTCATTAATCATTGCTCTGATTGGTTGAATATTCCACCAATGAGTGACTAGCGATTCTTCCACTCGAAGATTTCAATCCTGGGGCTTGGCGGCCGAAGAAGGAGGGAAGAGGAGGGGAGAAAATTTACGTTAAATTTCTAGATAGTGCGGGAGATATGGAGAGAGAGAGAGAGAGAGAGAGAGAGAGAGAGAGAGAGAGAGAGAGAGAGAGAGAGAGAGAGAGAGAGAGAGAGAGAGAGGGGGGGGGGGGGGGGGGGAGAGAGAGTCAGAGAGCGAAACAGAGAAAGAGAGAGAGAAAGACAGAGACAAAGATAATTCGATAGAAAGAGAGAGAGAGAAACAGAAACAGAGAGAGACGGAGACAAAGATAGATAGATCGATTGAGAGAGAGAGAGAAATAGAGACAGAAAGAAAGAGAAGCAGAGACAAAGAAAGAGAAAAACAGCAAGAGATAGATGGATAGATAGATAGATAGATAGATAGATAGATAGATAGAGAGAGAGAGAGAGAACAAGAGAAAGAGAGAGAGAGAGAGAGAGAGCAAGAACTGACACGGAAGAGCGAGAGAGCGATGCTCATTGATATGCAAAAAGACGAGGCCAGAATTAGAACAGCCAAGAGGTAGCGTTACGCGAGGCAAGAGTCAAAAAAAAAAAAAAAAAAAAAAAAAAATGGCGGCTTTTAATCCTATTGTGAATCGAGATTGAAATTTATCCGCATTCCTGTGTCGCCCGCTCGGTCCGCGAAACATACCCGCGCTTTATCCGATTCGGCTCTTCGTCTTCGTGGGATTTTATACATTTATTCTTATTATAGTCATTATCATTTTGGGTTTCTTTGTGGTTACTGTGATTGTTTTTGTTGCTGGTGTGGTTGTCATTATCATTATTATCTCTTTAATTATTTTTATCAGTATTATCATTATTTTACTATTATTATTATTAATATTGTTATTATTATTATTATTATTATTATTATTATCATCATCATCCTCATTATTATTATCATTATTATTATATCGTCATTGTGACTTATTTTGTCATTATCGTCATGATCATTATCATCACTATCATCATTATCATTATTATTATTATCATTATTATCATTATTATTATTATTATTATCATGATCATGATCATCATCGTCATTACTCTTACTATTATTATTGTTATTATTATTATTATTATTATTATTATTATTATTATCATTATTATTATTATTATTGTTTTATTACCATTATCATAACCTTGCTCCTCCTTATTATTATAATTATTATTGTTATTATCATTTTCATCTTATTTCTAGCTTTATCATCAACACTGTCATCACAATTATCATCATTACCATAATCATCATCATTATTTATCATTATTGGTATCGTTATTTTTGTTAATATTACAACTATTACTACTTCAGCTATTTTTCATTTCGTTATTAGATATTAGTTATTAATAGTTGTTGTTTTTTTTTCTATTGTCATTAGCACTAATTAATTTGATTATTTCTATTATCCTGATTCTTAGCCTCATTATCTTTCTCTCTCTCTTCAGACATACGTTCCAGTTTATTCATTTGTTATCAATGTCCCTATAAAGAGGTTGCAGATCGAAGCAATTAGTGTCCATGAACAAAAGAAACATCAATTATTCAACGTTCCGGCATTAAAAAAAAAAAAAAAAAAAAAAAAAAAAAAAAAAAAAATATGATGAAGAAAAAAGAAGAAGAAAAAGAAGAAGAAAAAAAAATATGAGAACCGTAGGATTATAATTCGCTCTGGGATTGAATTCCTCGAAGGTAGGGTCCCTCTCCCCTCTCCCCTACCCCCTCTCAGGATCCCTTAGTCCTTCCCCTTTACCTTAAGGTCTACGCTCCCTTTCCCTTTACCCTTAGGATATCTCTTTCTTTCCCTTTATTTCTAGGATTCCCTCTCTCTATTCTTCCCCCTCTCAGGATCCCTTAGTCCTTCCCCTTTACCTTAAGGTCTACGCTCCCTCTCCCTTTACCCTTAGGATATCTCTTCCTTTCCCTTTACCTTAGGGTCTATTCTCCCTTTCCCTTTGCCCTTAGGCTTCTCCCTTCCTTCTTCTAACCTCCTCTTAGGGTCCTCTCTCCCTTTAAATTTACCTTCAGGATCCCTTCTCCTTACCCTACCCGCTCTTAGGATCCCTTCTCCCTTTCCCTTTACCTAAGGGTTTATTCTCCCTTTCCCTTTACCCCCAGGATTCTCCCCTCTTTCTCCTAACCTCCTCTTACGATCTTCTCTCCCTTTCCCTTTGCGCCAAGGATCCCTTTACCCGAACTCCCTACTCCCTTTCTTTTTAACTTCAGGTCCTCTTTCCTGCGTCCCCTCCTCTCCTCCTCAACAGGAATGCCCCTCCCTTTCCTTTCCATTGGCTCCCCCCTCCTCCCCTACCTCGTCATCGGTAGCGTATTTACCCACCTCCCCACCTTCCCCTCTCTCTCTCCCTTCCCCATGGACTCCCCCTCTCCCTCCCCTCTTCGCCCCTTTTCCTTCCCTTCCCTGCCCCCCTCTTGGCCTCTCCCCCTCCCTGTCCTCCCCCTCCCCCCGTCATTTTAAGAATGCCCCCACCCCCCTCATGGCTACTGTGCTTGGAATTGCCTTTCCTGGATGTATATACCTGGATGATCGTCTGGTCTCTCTTTGAATTCTTACTATTGCACTTTCTCGCTCTTTCTCCCCCTTTCCCTCTCTTTCTTTTGTCTTCTTCTGTCTCTCGATATTTCTCTTTTTGATGAATGTCTCCATCTGCTTTTTCCTTCCCTCTCTTTCTCTTAATCTCTGTCTGTCTGTCTGTCTGTCTCCTCCCACCCCCTTCTCTTTCCCTCTCTTTTTACCCTCCCTCCCTCTCTGTCTTTTATTTCCCTCTTCTCTATTTCTCTCTTTCTTCTTCCATTATCCCTCTTTATCTTTCCCTCTCTTTCTCTCTCTCCCCTCCATCCCTCTCAGTCTCTCATTTTCCCCCTCTCTTTCTCTCTCTCTTTCTCTCTCTCCTTCGACCCCACACAAGAAGATCCCGTCACTTATGATCCCTATAACCAAATTCTATTGGAGCGTTTATTGATCGTACTTCTCCCCCCCTCCTCCTCCTCCTCCTCCTCCTCCCTCCCTCTAACCCCCCCTCCCTCCCTCGTCCTCTCTATCTCCCCTTTTCACTATTCCCCTGTACCTCTGAATGACTCCTTTCTGCTTTCTCTATCCCTTTCTCCTCTACTTCTCGCATTTTCCTTTCCTCCTTTCTTTTTCCTTTTTTTTTCATTTTCTCTCTTCTTTACTATTCTTCTTATCCTTTCCAAGTGTCTATTTGTCCCTCCTTCCATCCTCCTTTCCCCTCTCTCTCCATTCCTCCTCTTCGCTTTCCATACCTTCCTTCCCCCCCCCTTCCCCCCTTCCCTTTTACCCCTCCTTCCTCTTCAACCCCCAATAATATTTTTTACTCTCCTGATTCTAACCCTTAATTCCTCATACAATAAGGACGATATTCACCCCCAAGACGGCGGTTCTTCCGACGTCGACAGCCGCTCGCAGCAGGAGTGGAGGGGGGGGGGGGGGTGCTCAGAGGAGGTGTTGGGAGAGGCGAAGGGGAGATGGGGGGGTTGGAAGGGTAGGGGAAGGTTAGAGGGGTGGGGGGAGGGGGAGAACGCGAGGAGAGAAGTGAGCATAATAGTGTTGGTTACAGCACGCGATTTGATCTTTTCAATTCATGTCGATTAATCATTTTCGTTTTGACTCGAGCCATTGTGGTCGGTGCACTCGTCTGTCGTAGGGGGGAGGGACGGGGGGGAGGGGGGATTAACTCGACAACTTTATTCAATTTTTATATATAATTATTTTTAACTCTCTCTTTCTCCTCTCTCACTCTCATTCTCTCGCTCTCTCTCTCTCTCTCTCTCCCGCTCTCTCTCTCTCTCTCTACCTATCTACCTGTCTTTCTATTTCTGTCTGCATTGCCTCAGTAAAAGTAAAAGTAAAAAAAAATAAAAGACATCTAAAATTTAAATAAATTTCCAGATTAACAAACACATCAATAAACAATAACAATAACAGTTTTGCATACACCTAACTTTAATTACTTTGATTATGGTCACATATCAATACCTATTTTTTATAGTCTATTATGAATTTGTATTTCTTTTATTTTAATTTACATCATAGAAAAATCTAGATCCGAAGAAGATAAAGAAGAAGAGGAAGAAGATGAGTAGTAAATGTAATGGCATTTTCAGAGCAAAGAAGCCACAGAGAAAGGTAGATAGGAAAAGAGAGGGAGATAGGTAGATAGATAGATAGATAGGAAAAGAGAGGGAGATAGGTAGATAGATAGTTATATAGGAAAAGATAGGGAGATAGGTAGATAGATAGATGGATAGGAAAATAGAGGGAGATAGGTAGATAGATAGATAGATGTGCAAAGAGAGGGAGATAGGTAGATAGATAGATAGATAGATAGATAGATAGATAGAGAGGTAGATTGAGAGACAGATAGATAGATAGAGAGGGAGAGAGAGATAAAGAGAGAGAACTAGAGATAGAGAGAAAGAGAATGGAAGAGAAAGAGAGAGAGAGAACGAAAGAAAAAGACAAGGAGACAGACGAACAGAACTAACCATAGAAAATTATCAAGATACCGAGAGATCTAGAAACAACGAAACACAAACACCGACGAAACAAAGAAACAAAGAAATAAAAAAATAAAAAAAAAAATAAAAAAAGAACATAAAATTAAAAACAAAAACAAAAAAAAAAGAAGAGAGAACCTGAATCTCTCCTGAAAGCCGAAGAAATCCCTCCTTTGTGATGGAAATGCTGAAACTAAGCCGACAGGACCGCCACAACAAGTCTATCGGAGAGGCGAAAGCATTATACCAAAAAGGAAGTTGTGCGAATGACTGAATGCCGGTGTAGG
>NC_061859.1:11973508-11977547 GCF_019202785.1 Penaeus chinensis
TCCTCTCCCCCTCTCGCCCCCCCACACTACCCCTCCCCTTCTTCCTCGAAATCTTAAGTCAGACATTTTGTTTGTTGTATTCTTTCCTTCCTTTGATTTATAAATTTGTTATCAGTATAACAGCAATGATAATAATGATAATGATAATAACAGCAATAATAGTGATAATAATCGTGATCATAAAAATACTAATAACAGTAGTAGAAATGATAATAATGATAATGATAATAATAATGATAATAATAATCATAATAATAGTAATAATAATAATATTGATAATACTAATTTGCTTTTACTGCCTCGCAATTGCTAGGACGATGCCCTCTTTCGAAAGGACTTTGGTTCTGGCAAGCGTCGGCCGTTGCCCCGCGTGGATGCCCTTCGAATCTCAGACCGCTGGTGCAGGATTCGAGCGCGCGGAAGCTGGGTGACCGACCCTCTTGGTCCTCAGCCGCACCCGTTTCCGCTGATAATAACGATAATACTAATGATCATAATGATGATAATGATAATGATAATGATCATAATGATAATAATGATAATAATAATGATCATAATGATAATAACGATAATAATAATGATGATAATGATGATAATGATAATGATAATGATCATAATGATAATAATGATAATAATAATGATCATAATGATAATAATGATAATAATAATGATCATAATGATAATAATGATAATAATGATGATCATAATGATAATAATGATAATAATAATGATCATAAGGATAATAATGATAAAAATAATGATAATAATGATAATTATAATGATCATAAGGATAATAATGATAATAATAATGATCATAATGATAATAATGATTGTAAAAATAACAACAGCAATAACGATAATAATGATTGTAAAAATAACAACAACAATAACGATAATGATGACTATAATAAAATGAAACTTATAATGATTCTAATAATAGAAATGGTTATGCTAATGACAATGGTGATGATAGTAACAATGATACAATAATATATGATGGACAATAATAAAGTAATATATGATAAACAATAATACTAATCTTGATATCGATAAACAATGCAGAAGATTTGCAATAGTATATCATTATCATTAATGTTAATATCCATATCATTATTGGTAACATTATTATTATCATTATTATTATTATTATTATTATTATTATTATTATTATTATTATTATTATTATCATTATTATTATTATTATCATTATCTTTTATTTATTTTATTTTCATTATCATTACTATTATTACTATTATCATTATCATTATTATTATGATCTTTTACTGAACCTTACTCTAAACTTATTACCTTCAGCATTATCATCATTATTAACCCTTATAATGAATGCTAATTATTATCATTATCGTTATTGTTGTTGTTATTATTACCAATATCATTGTTATTGTAATTATGAATATCACCACTAGTAGTAGTAGTTTCATTATTATTATCTTTGCCATTAATATTATCGTTATTATCACTTTACTATCGTTTTTACTATTATTGGCCTTTTCATTGTCCTTATTATATTTTATTATCATTATCATTTTCGTTATCATCATCACCATTATCATTGTTATAATTATTATGATAGCATTAACATCATTATCCTTATCTTTATACTTACCAGTACCAATAAAGTTTATTACAATTATTACAAATAACATCACCATCCTAATCATTAATTTTACTAATGTTATTATCATCCTTATTAATATTAGCATTGAGATAATTAATATTTGCATTGTCTTGAATATTATATTCATGGCTGATAGAGTGAAAGACTAATATACATACATAGGTATAGAGAACACGAAAGAGAGGGAGAGATAGAGAGAGAGGGAGAGATAGGAGAGAGAGAGAGAGAGAGAGAGAGAGAGAGAGAGAGAGAGAGAGAGAGAGAGAGAGAGAGAGAGAGAGAGAGAGAGAGAAGAGAAGAGAAGAGAGTGAGAGAATATTATGTTAGATATCTTATGTTTATCCTTCTCCTCCACTCCCCGTGTTTTCTCCTCTCGCTTACTCCTTTTCCTCTCTATCTCTCCCCCTCGCTCCCCATCTATCTATCATTCACTCTCTATCTCTCCAAATATCGTTTCATCGACAATATAAAATGCTAAGCAGGATGTAAATCATATTTGCCCGAGTGATTTGTATATATCAGATTATGTTGGATTTACGATGCAGTCAATAATTGTTCTTGATAATATATGCATGCAAATAAACGCAACCTTGACGGAGGAGGTGCCGTGTGCCTTGTCGGAGTTCATTGCAAGTTCTTTTTCTGCGTGACGAAGACATTCACATGCACAGACGCGTGCGCTCAAACACAGACATACATATATATACACGTATAGACGCTTATCCACATGCACACAGTTAAGCAAATACAAACGCATATATACACATACACATAGACTTTACCTCCTTCCCCACATCTCGGCCTCTCTACAGATATATATCTATAAACATATAAACAACATCCCCCCCCCTCAGACGTTGCACTACGACTCCCTCTCCCCCCCCCCTTCTCCACTGTAACCTTATTCCCAACTCACCTTCTACAACCCACTTTATTCCCCCTCCCCTACAACCCCCCCACCCCTAAAATTCCACCCCACTCTACAACCCACCCACTCACCCTCAACAACCCACCCCTTTCCCCTCCCATTACAACCCCCACAACCCCCCCACTCCCTCAACCTACCCAGTCCTACCCCCACCCCCACCTCCTCAACAACCCCTACCCACCCCCACCCCCACCCACCCCTTCTACACCCCACCCTCCAGCCCACCATCACGAACCCAATCCCCACCATCTGTTAAGTTCTATCCATAACGGCACATAAATCAACATAATAATTAATGTTACTGCACTTTCCCCGACAACACTAAGCAGTGGTTAGTTGCCGATAATTCCAAGTAACTGTCAAGCCTGGGCCGCCCTGTTAGCCAAGAATTAGCAGTACGTATGTAAATAGAGGTTTGTGATTGTCGAATAAACCAGAGTTATCCGATTGGCGGAGGGTGGCAGTGCGTGTGCGGACGTGTGAAAGGCTGCCTGTGTTATGCATCTGTTCCTCTTCAGCTTTTCTTCTGTTTCTGTTCTTCTGTTTTTTTTATTAAGGTTCTGTTCTTTTGCTTCTGTTATGGCTCTGTTCTGCTTTTATTAGGGTTTTTTTCTGTTTCTGTTGTTCTATTTTTGTTCTGTTTCGGTCTGTTTCGTTCAGTTTCGGTTCTGTTTTGTTCAGTTTCTGATCTGTTTGCTCTTCTGTTTTTGTTCTGTTTTTGTCCTACTTTTGTTCTGTTTCTGTTCTGTTTTGTTCAATTTCTGATCTATTTGCTCTTCTGTTTTTGTTCTGTTTCTGTTCTTCTTTTGTTCTGTTTCTATTCTTCTGTCTTTGTTGTGCTTCTCTACACCTGTTTTGCTTCTATTTTGCTTTTTTTTTTTCGGTTCTGTTTCAGTTATCGGGATTTATTAGATTTTATATTTCGCTTACCATTTTGATTGCCAATATAAACAATAATTCATCTGATCAATTAATTTGTTTATCTATCTGTCAATCAATTAAATCTATATCTGTATCCCTATATATATGTACATACACACACACACACACACACACACACACAAACACACATATATATGAATATATGTATATACATATATACATATATACATATATATACATATATTTATAGCTTTGTCCTTCTCTGATCTGGGGTCGCAATAGTTAACTGTTTTTTTTATAGCCGGATGCCCTTCCTGACGTTAACCCTCTCCAGTGGCTAGGTTTGTCAAATGATTAATTATTTATTGTATTTCATTCATCATTAATTGTATTTGGGGATGGGAGCAGGGCCGGCTTCTTTTGAGATCGAAATTCTGAAGGTAGACATAAACATTAGAACATCCTATGCTTTTATTGCAAAGAAAACGATTAGATAATCTTCAAAGTAAGCACCCAGTAAGTACGAGAAAAGGGTTAATTTTATTCTATAAAACATACCTAAAAGCACACACACACACACACACACACAC
>NC_061859.1:11987647-11990147 GCF_019202785.1 Penaeus chinensis
TCTTCTCTCTCGGGTCTTCCTTCTACCCCTTTTCTCTCTCTCTCTCCTCCCCTCTCATTCTTTTCCCGCTCTTCCTTTTTTCTCCCCTTTCTCTTCTTTTTCTCTCTCTCCCCTCTCTCTCTCTCTCTCCTCTTCTCTCCCTCTCTCTTCTCTCCCTCCCGCTCTCTCTTATCCTCTCTCTCTTTCTCTTTTCTCTCCTTCTCTCTCTCTCTCTCCTCTCTATCTCTCTCTCTCTCTCTCATCTCTCCCGCTCCTTTTTCTCTCTCTCTTCTCTCTCTCCCTCTCTTTCTCTCTGCTTCTTCCTCTTCCTCTTCTCTCTCTTTTCTCTCTCTTCTCTTCTCCCTCCCTCTCTCTCTCTCCTCTCTCTTTCTCTCCCCTTTTCTCTCTATCTCTGTGTTTCTCTATCAGAAACCTCTCTCTCTCGCTTCATCTCTCTCTCTCTCTTCCCACTTTATTCGTCTTATTCCACTTCCTCTCCTCATCTAATTCCAATATGCATCTCCTCAATCTCTTTCCCTTATTCGCCGTCCTTCCCTCTCCTCCACCTCCTCCTCCTTCTTCTCCTCCTCCTCCTCCTCCTTCTCCTCCTCCTTCTCCTCCTCCTCCTCCTTCTCCTCCTCCCCCTCCTCCTTCTCTTCCTCTTCTTCTTCATCTTCCTCCTCCTTCTCCTCCTTTTTCTCTTCCTCCTCCTTCTCCTCCTCTTCTTCTTCCTCATTCTCCTCCTCCTCCTCCTCCTCCACCACCACCTCCTGCTTCTCTTCTTCTTCTTTTTCCTCCTCCTCCTTCTCCTCCTCCTCCTCCTCCTCATCCTCCTCCTTTTTCTCTTCCTCCTCCTTCTCCTTCTCTTCTTCTTCCTCATTCTCCTCCTCCTCCTCCTCAACCATCACCTCCTCCTTCTCTTCTTCTTCTTTTTCCTCCTCCTCCTTCTCCTCCTCCTCCTCCACTAATCTCCTTTCCTCTTATTCCTTATTCCTCTCTCCTTACTACCCCCCCCCCCCCAACAACGCCTCTTTCAATTTCCCTTTTTCTATTCTTCCAACTCCCACTTTTCGTGATCTTTACTCTTTTTCCCTTTCCATCTATCTTTCCCTTTCCCTTTTCCCATTTTCTCCTCCTTTTCCCTCTTCCTTCGCCCTCTATCCCTCCATATCTTCTTCTCCTTTTCCCTTTCTCTAGCCCTCTATCTCTCTCTCTCTACCCACTTCTCTTTCCTCCTTCTCTCTCCCCCCTATCATTCCCATCCTCCTTCCTTTTCTCCTTCCTCATCCCCCTATCCCTCCCTCCTTTTCATACTTTCACCCTTCTCCTTCTCTCTCTCTCTCTCTCTCTCTCTCTCTTTCTCTCTATCAGACACCTTTCTCTCTCTCTTGCATCCTTTTCCCCTTTTCCACTCTCTTTCCCTCTATTTACCTCTCCTTCCTCTTCCCCCCTTTCCTCTTATCATTTCTATTTACCGTATCTCTCTCTCTCCCTCTCCCTCCTCTCCACCTTTCCGCTTATCCTTTCTATTTACCGTATCTCTCTCACTCCCTCTCCCTTCTCTCCCCATTTCCCTTTCCGCCATATCTGTCTCCCACCTTTCGTTTTAACCCTTTCACTTCTCCTTCCCACTATGTATCACCCCCTCAGTCTACTCTCCGTCCCCTTTCCCCTTCTGACTCCCTTCTATCTATTATCCCCACTCCCTTCCCTCCTTCCCCCCTTCTCCTTCCGTTTTCCCGTTATATCTCCCTCCCGTATCCGCATTCTCCTCCCTCCCCTCCCCTCTCCCCTTTTCCTTCCTCTCCAACTATCTATCCTTCCCTCCCTTCTCCCCATATCCTCTCCACATCCTCCTCCTTCCATCACTCGACCTATCTTTCCCTCCCTTCCCCCCCTCATTTTTCCCCTATCTCCTTCCCTTTCCCTCTTCCCCCCCTTACTCCTTCCCCCTTTTCTCCCTCCCTCCCCTTTCCCCAACCCTCTCTCAAAACCGCATCTCCCACTTCTATAATCCGGCAGTTCAATCATAACTCACAAACTGCGGGTTGGAAAATCGTCAAAAACCTCACTTGCTCGGGACTGCCGGGGGGGTCATGCATCATATGGTAAACAGGGTGTCACCTCTCGCCCTACCTCGACCCTCGTTTAAATGCTAAACACTTATCGATAACCATTTACATATCGGCTCCGTGCGGGGTGAGGGGAGCAGGGTGTAGGGTGAGGGGAGATGGGGGAAGGGGGACAGGGATAGGGGGGTGGGGGGGCGAGTGAATTTTGGAACCCTCGGATCCAAACCTGCTTCTGCTGCTGCTCTTGCTCTTGCTGTTATTTCTGCTGTTTTTTTTTTTTTTTTTCGGGGGAGAGGTTTTTGTTACTGCTGCGGATACTGCTTTTCCTCTGTTCTTGCTGTTATTATTGCGGTTTCTGTTATTTCTTTTACTGTTGTTCATTGTTTTTTTCTTTCTTTTTTGACAATGAAAACTGGACCGTTGTCTCTGCCCTCACTGCTAATAAACCA
>NC_061859.1:12002647-12005147 GCF_019202785.1 Penaeus chinensis
TTGGAAAGGGAGGAGAGGAGGAGAGGGGAAAGGGAGGGTAGGGGAAGGGGAGGAGGGAAGGAGGGGGGAAAGGGAGGGAAGGGAGGGTATTGGAAAGGGAGGAGAGGAGGAGAGGGGAAAGGGAGGGAAGGGAGGGTAGGGGAAGGGGAAGAGAGGAGGGGAGGGGAAAGGGAGGGTAGGGGAAGGGGAGGAGAGGGAAAGGGGAGGAAAGGAGGAGAGTGGAAGGGGAAGAGAGGAGGAGAGGGGAAGGGGAGGAGAGGAAGGTAAGGGTGGAGAGAAGAGGAGGATAGGTGTGGAGAAAGAAAGTGAGGAATGGGGAAGAGAGGAGAGGAATGTAGAGGAAAGAGGAAAGGAAGGTAGGGGAAGGAGGGGAGGAAGGTAGAAGACGAAGGAGAGGAGGATGGTAGAGGAAGAAGGAGAGGAGGATAGGGATGGGAAAGAGGGAACCGAGGAGAGGAGAGGAGGATAGCGATGGAGAAGAAGAATGGGGAAGGAGGAGAGAGGAAGGGAAGAGGGAATAAGAAGGGGAGGTGAGGAGGATAGGGGAAGGAGGAGAATATGATTGGAGTGAAAAAAGGAAGGGAAGAATGGAGGAGGGATGGAGGAGGATAAGGGTGGAGAGGAGGGCAGTGAATTAGGATGGAGAGAGAAAGAGAAAGGAAGAGGTAGGGAAGGGGTGGAGGGAGAAGAGAGGAAGCGAGAAAAGAGGGTTGGAAAACGGGAGGACAGAGGTGGAGAGAGGGATAGAGCGAGGAGGAAAGGAGGATAGGGAAGGAGGGTAAAGAGAGAAAGGGAGGAATGGAGGAAGGAGAACGAGAAGATGGGTAAGGGAGGGGGGAATAGATAGCGTAAGGATAGGGGTGAAGGATAGGGAGGGTAAAGGGGAAGGGAGGGAGGAAAGGGCAAGCAGGAGAAGAGAGGTTTGGGAATATGAGAGAGAGAGAGAGAGAGAGAGAAACAGACAGACAGCCAGATAGACAGACAGACAGACAGTCAGACGATAGGCAGACAGACCAAAAAAAAAAAAAAAAACAGAAAGGAAAAGAAATAAGACAAATGAATACATACACACAAGAAAAAAAAACAGCAACCAAAAACACAAAAAAAATAAACAAGAACCAAAACAAACAAACAAACACACAAAAAAGCAAGCAGACAGAGAGACAAAGAGAATACGTTCTTTATCGCTTTATTCTTCCTCTCCGTTTTCTCTCCGGAAGGCGATTCCTACCGACGTCCTCCGAGCACCAAGAGCCTCGTCAGCCCCGCCCCTGTGATAAACCTTTTGACCCTTAATCACGGCGGTGGTAAGGGTCAATTTGGGGTCGTCCCTCTCGCGTCCGGATGAGGACAGTTATGTAGTCGCCATCTTTTCGTCTTTCTTGTTATTATTCCTTTTTTTCTCTTTCTCTCCTTCAGTGTTTTATTGTTTTTTTCATCTTATTATTTCTTTTTTTCTCCTTCGCTTCCTCTTTTTTTTATCATCTTGTGTCTTTTATTTTCCTCCGTTTTTTTTTTTTTTTTTTTTTTTACTTGCCTCTTGTTTCTTTTCTCCTGTTTTATTTCCTCTTCCTCTTCTTTATCGTCTTCTTTCTCTTCCTACTCATCCTCCTATTCATCTCATCCCTTCTCCCTCCTACTTTTCCTCCACCACCATACTCTTCTTCTCCTCTTCCTCCTCCTCCTCCTCTTTATATTCATTCATCCATCTGTTCCTCATCATCTTTCTCCTCTATCCTTCTTCCAACCCTCCATCTCTCTCCTTCTCCCCCTCTTCCCTTTCCCTCTTCCTCCATCACCTCCATCTTCCCCACTTCTTCTTCCGCTATCTCTTCTTCATTCCCTCTCCTTTCTTCCTCCTCTTCCATCACTTCTCCATCCTCCCCCTGTTCCTCATCTTCCTCCTCTGTCATCCGCTCTCTATCCTCCCCGTTTTCCTCTTCTTCCTTCTCCTCCTAGTCCGCCATCTATCTCTATCCTTCCTCTTTTCTCTCTCTTCCTCCTCCGTCATCTCTCCTCCGTCCTCCCCTTTTTCCTCCCCCTCCTTCTCCACCATCTATTCTCCATCCTCCTCTTCCTCCTCCTCCTCCTCCTCCTCTTCCTCCTCCTCCCTCTCCTTCTCCTCCTCCCTCCATCTCCTCCTCCTCCTCCTCCTCCTCCGCCTCCTCCTCCTCCTCCTCCTCCTCCCTCCATCTCCCCCCTTCCCCTACCCTCCCCAACCCCTTCCCCCACCCTCCCCCTCTCCCCCATCAAAGAGTCTCACAGCGAACCACAAGCCTTCTGAGGAGTAGCTTCCGGCCACGAGTCATATAAAAAGAGAAAAAAAAAGTAAAAAAAGAAAAAAATAAAGAGAGAAAAAAAAGTTTCCAATATGTCACAGAAGATGTTTTGTCCGTCTGTTGCGACTCGGAATTTATCTAAGCGTTTTGTTCCTGTGTAAACTATGGTGAATGGGCGTCGGTGTCAGACCAGTCTTTCGCTCTGTGACTGGATCTTGATA
>NC_061859.1:12032647-12042647 GCF_019202785.1 Penaeus chinensis
ATTATTATTATTATTATTATTATTATTATTATTACTATTATTATTATTATTATTTTTATTATTATTATAATTATCATTAGTATCGTCATCAATAATATTATCATTAATACCATGACACAAAAACAGAAAATGACAATTAATCCCACACAAATACACACCAATCGAAGCTCTTCTCAAACACGACTTAAGTCTACGAAAACAATGCATCTGATAACGTTTCGCCATTGGTCGACGAGTGCCACGCTGCCCGCTGATTGGTCGGATCAAGAACAGCTGATTGACAGGAGTAAAGATCTCCCTTCCTCATGACGCTTCGTGAGTTACATAGTACTTTTTTTATTTATTTATTTTTAGTTGTCATTTTCGAGGTTTATTATTGTTTTTCTTTGTTTTTGTTTTTGTGTTTTTCTGGTTTATATTTCGAGACCGGTTAAGATTTTCTTTTGTGTAGTTTATTCGTTTTATATCATTATTAGTACATTACAGTATATTATTAGTGTATTATAGTATATCATAACTAATAACCATTATTAGCTATAATAATGATTATTGTTATCATCGTTATTACCATCATTGTTATTACTGCTATTACTATCCTTCTTATCCTTGTTATTATTAATATCAATAGTATTGTTCGTATTATTATAATCTCAATTATCATTATCATGACAGGAAAGATGAAAATTGTCAAAAAAACTGAGCTATGAAAATCATAGCCATTTTTTGCATTCGTATAACCTTCTTCCTTTTTCCACTTTTTCCTATTCTCTCACCCCACATTTCTCTCTCGCCTCAGAATAATCTTCCCTCCCCCCCCTCATCTCTCTCTTTCCTCTCTCGGCTAATCTCTCTCCCTCTTCTCTCTCTCTCGTCAGCGGTATACATTCCACTCGTCCCAACGTTCGTTCCCCCTCAGCACTTCCTCTCTCTTTTTTCTCTTTCCCGTTGCCATTCTTTTCCTCGGCGTCTTTTCTTTTTTTTCCTCCCTTGACTGTCCCTACGTCTCACTCTTCCGTCGTCCTCTCTCCTATCTCGTCTCTCTCACCCTCATCCTCTCCTCTCCTCTCTCTCTGTGTGTGTGTGTGAGTGTAGTCTTTCTCTCAGTCTCTCTCACTCCTCTCTCTCGTACGGTCTCTTCCTTTCGTCTCTCGACCTCTCATCTCTCTATCTCCTCTTTCTCCTCTCCTAATCCTATCTCTGATCTCTCCTTTCTTTTTCCTCTTCTCACCGCGCTCCTCCTCCTCTCTCTCTCTCTTCTCGCTCCTCTCCCTTCCTGCGCTCACGCCTCTTCCCTCACCTGTCGTCTCCCTTCTCATCACATCACTACCATCTCTCGCCTCTCTTCCCCCTCTCGCTCGTACTCTCCTCTTCCCTCTCCCATCTTCGATAGATCATCTCCTCTCTCTCTCTTCCTCTCTCTTTCTCGGTGTGTGTGTGGGTGTGTGTGTCCTCTATTCTGTCCTGCCTACTGTCTGGTCGTCTGTCTGTCCTGGTCTGTCCTGTCTATCTGTCGCTCGCCTCTCATCTCGTTTCGTGTCTTCACTCGTGCATCTCCCGAAAAACATCATGGTAAACCTCAGTCCTCATCGCTCTCGAGACGCCTTCCCAATCTCTCTCTCTCTCCTCATCCGCTTCTCGCGGTCAGCCTCCTCCGCCTCTTCTCTCGTCGTCCTCTTTTCCCATCTCCGCTCTCATCGCTTCATCTCATCTCTCCTCTCTCGTCTCTGTGGTGTGTGTGTGTGTGTGTTTGGTGTGTGTGTTCTCTCTTTATCTGTCGGTCTCTCCTCCTCTCTCTCTCTCCTCACTTCTCTTCTCATCAAAGTCTCTCTCTCGATCATCGCATCTCCGTTCCCCTCATCTTCCCAAGCCCCTCCCCATCTCTCTCACATCTCCTTCCTCTCTCCCTCATCTCTCATCTCTCTCTCATCTTTCATCTTTCCATTAATTCATCCCAATCTTCTCCGACTCGTACTTCGCAGATCTGGCACTCCTCTCTCTCACTCTCCTCTCTCTCTCTCTCTCTCTCGCTCCATCCTCTCTCCTCTCTCTCTCTCTCGCTCGCTAGCTCGGTCGCTCGTCTATCAGTTAAAAAAATAGCCTTTCTACCAATCCATCTATCTGCCTATCCATCTCTCCATCCATCTATCCATCTATCCAACCCAAACTTCCTCTCTCCGTCCCTCCTCGCCCCCCGTCTCCGTCTCCGCTCTTAATCCACTTATTAATCCGATAATCCGCGTCCGCTCAATGGTCGCGCTATGCGCCTCCTGTTTTTTCCATTTTGGCTGGTGGTCGTGATGTATTTGAGTTCAAGGGTGGAACAGCACTAATCCCATCCCCCGCCCTCCCCCGGGTTTCTTCACCCTGGAGATTCCCTTCAACGCCCTAAATGCGAACCTTATGCTTGATTTTCGTTCTTGTTTTTTTTTTTTTTCTCTCTCTCTTTCTCTCTCTCTTAGTCCCCCCACCTCTTTCTTTCTCTCTCTCTTTTTTTTTTTTTTTCTTTTTATCTATCTTATTCTTTTTTTTTTTTCATCTTATGTTGTTTCTTTCTGTCTTTCTTCCTGTCTTTATTTAACGCGTTTGCCTCTCGTCTCTCTTTCTCTCTCATTCTCAGCTCTCGCTCTCTTCTCCTCTTCTCTCTCCCATGTCTCCTCTCTCTCTCTCTCATTCGCTTTCTTACTTGTCTTTACTCTCGTCTTTCCCTCGCTTGCTCTCGTCTCTCTCTCTCACATCACCCGTCTCTCCCTCTCTCTCTCACTCCGTCTTTCTCGTCTCACGCTCTCGTATTTCGCTCTCTCTCTCATCGGTCTCGTCCGCACTAACAAAGCAGTCGCCTCGCGGATCATCTCTCATCTCATCCTCTCCCCTCCTCCTGCTCGAGCGATTTTGTGCGTGATGGCGGTTGATTGACAAGGGCTTAAAAACGATGGGCGTCTTTCTTCTCTCTATCTCTTAGAAATTTTTTTTTCTCTTTCTCTCCCTCTCTTTCTCTCTCCCTCTTCTGTCTCTCTGCTGGCCTATTGTTATTTTTTCATTTAGATTTTCGGGTCAGTTTTTCTTTCTTTAAATTGTATTCGAAGTTTTTTTATGTTTTTTTTCCGATTATTTTTTTCCCATTTTTGAGTCTATTAGGTAATTTATTTTTCCGCTTTATTTTCTTGGGTCTATAATAATTTTTCGTTTGTTATTATTATTTTTTTAAAATCTGAATTAATCTTAAAAAAAAAATTAATTTTCCATATATTCGGAATTTTCCATCGTATCTTCCCTCACGCTTTTTATGGCCCACATTTTTTTCTTTTTTATATTACTTTATCCCGTTTTTTTTTTTTGTTTTTTTTTTCTTTTTAATCAAATTGACCATTATCGTTTGCTTTTTATTTTTGCACATCCTTAGAATTAGTCATTTTCTTTCTTTGATTTTCTTTCTATCTATAATCCGAAAGTCGTTTTCTTTATCCGTATTCGACTACCAGCATCTTTAAAATTAATTATCTACTCTGCCTTTTTTTTCTCTCTCTCTCTCTCTCTCTCTTTTCGATTCGGAAATTTCAGGTAGGTGTGTGTGTCACATTTCATTAACCCCTCCCCGCCAAATTCATATTAATTCCAGGAAATTGAGCGTTCTGTGTCATTAAGCAGTAGGGGAGAGGAGAGAGAGAGAGAGAGAGAGAAGAGAGAGAGAGAGAGAGAAAGAGAGAGAGAGAGAGAGAGAGAGAAAGGGAGAAGAGAGTGAGTGAGAGGAGAGAGAAGAGAGAGAAGAGGAGAGAGAGAAGGAGGAGAGAGAGGGAGGAGGAGATAGAAGAGAGAGAGGGGAGAGAGAAGAGAGAGAGAGACGAGAGAGAGAGAGAGAGAGAGGAGAGAAGAGAGGAGATTTATACATATAATATATATATCTATAATATAAATATATATATATATATATAAACATATATAGAGAGGAGAGAAGTAGAGAAGAGGAGAGAGAGGATAAGGACTGAGAGGCAGAGAAGAGTAGAGAGAGATTGCAGGGGAGAGACGATAGAGGAAAGAAGGAGAGAGAGAGAGAGAGAGAGAGAGCGAGATAGAGGAGAAAGAGAGAGAGAGAGAGAGAAGAGAGAGATGAGAGGAGAGAGAGAGAGCAGAGAGAGAGAGAAGAAAGAGCGAGGAGAGAGAGAGAGAGAGAGAGAGAGAGAGAGGCTCATGAGAGAGAGAGAGAAGAGAACAGAAAATGAATACAATTTGCATGAGAATTTAAAATGGATTTTTGGATTTTCCGCGTTAATGATCTTCTTATTTAGCCTTTTGCATCCTTCGAATCAGCTTGTTGTTACCTCTTTCTTTTCTTCTATATCCATATTCCCTTTTCCCTTTCCTTGTTTTTATTATATAATACATAAAAAGAAAAAGGGGGAGTTTTTTCTCTATTGCCTTTCTTTTTGCTCTAGTTCTCTGAGGCTTTTTTTTTTTTTTTTTTTTTTTTTTTTTTATTTTTAACCTTTTACAAACCCTTTACTGGTTCCGTCCCCGCCATCGTCCGCCTTTTGTTTTCCTCTCTCGTTCTTCTTTCTCGTCTCCTCCACCCTCTCTCTCCTCCATCGTCCTCTCTTTTCCCTCTCTCTCTTCTCGTCATTTCTCCTCCTCGTTCGTCTTCTCTTCCGTCTCTCTCTCCTCTTCTCGCTCTTTCTCCTCATCCACCTCTCTCTCCTCATCGACGACCGTCTAACATCTCTCACACCTCTCCTCCGCTCTCGTTCTCTCTCTCTCAAACAACAAACTCTCACCTCATCTCTCACCTCTCTCTCCTCTCTTCCCGCTCTCTCATCGCGCATTCCTCGCTTCTATTCTCTCCGTTCTCTCACTCTCCGTCTCGCTTCTCACATGTCTCACACATCACTCTGCCATCTCAATCATCTTCTATCGGTCTCTCTCTTCTCTCTATTCTCCCTCGTCGCCTCTCAGCTATCTCACTCGCACTCCTCCACTCTCTCTCTCTCTCTCTCTATCTCTCTCTCCTCCCTATTGTTCAATAATATAAAAATGTCCAGTCATTATTATGATACCAACGGCTTTATCAAAATCACAACGACGTTAATGATGATAAAAAGTAACAATAAGTATCACAATAACAATAAGAATAATGATTAACAGGAAACAAGGGTACGGCGGACAATAATCAAAACACGTCATTGATAGAAAACAATATCAAAGCTAATAAACACAAGGAAAATATAACAAACAAAGTAATAATAAATTCTTCTTCTTCTTCTCACCTTTCTCTCTCCTCTCACTCTCTCGCTCTCAGCCCCTCCTTCCAAACAATCAACCCACTCCCATTCTCAACTCCTCTGTCTCTAACATCTCAAAACATTGTTGGGCTCCACTCATCAACTTCTCATCTTTCTCCAACTCATATTCCATCCTCGCTCTCGCTCTCTCTCCAGTTCTCTCCTCATCTCTCGTCTCTCTCTATGTCACTCTCTTCTTCCTTCCTCATCTTCTTTTTAACACAAAGGAGCCTTTTTTCCGAATTCCATCGAACCTGCTCACATATAAATCTACAAAAACTTTTTTGAACTAATAGCTTTGTACGTGTGTCTAAGAACTTATTTTCATCATTAGGTTCACTTTTTTTTTTTTTTTTTCATTTTCATGTTTGTCCCTACTTATGCCTTAGTTATTGTTTATTTGTTGGAATGAGTTAATTTGGATTTTGGGTCCTTGGTGGAGATATACTTGGAGTTGTGTGTGTGTGTGTGTGTGGTGGGGTGTGTGCGTCGTGGTGTGTGTGAGTGTAGTGTGCTAGTTGTGTTGTGTTTGGTGGCTGTGTTGTCTGTGTGTGTGTGTGAGATTTTACCACCCAATGCCGCCGGGAAAATTAATAAAATTGAGGGGATAAAAATGCTATGCTCATTTTTCCTATATTTTTTGTGAAATTGTCCTCACACTAGAGGCTCTGGCTGCTAGTGCTTAATAGCTTAGAGTGGCTTTTAGCCAAAAGGATCAATTAGTAGACCATTTGTGACATTACGGTGATTTTACATGGCTGGAGAAACGTATTTTTTTTTTTCTAGTGCTAATGAACATCGATGGTGTTATTTTTATTAAAACATTATAAGTACTATAATGTTATAAGAACATTAGTACAGTAAATTAAATAACGTAAAATTTTTTCGTACATCAAGAAAATGGTAAACGGGCGAGACAGTAGGAGGTATCATTAACTGGCTCATGGGACTTAGTACAAGTGTAGCCCATCTATGGTAAAAACAATCAAACAAGTAACTCCGCAGAGTAGGCCATAGCTCCTACGTACACGTCATGCATGTTGATGCCCCGTTGCCATTAGGATATACATATATATATAAATATATATATAATATATATTTAATATATATATATATAAGATATAATTATATATAATACATATATTATACATATAGTATTATTGTTGTATGTATATGTATGGATGTAATATAGATATATTTGTGGTATATACACATACACACACACACACATATATACATATACATATATGTATGTATATATTTATGTATGTGTATATGCATGTATATATGCATGCACGTGTGTATGTATGTATGTGTATATTAATGTACAGTATGTATACATATGTATACATCTATGTATGCAAGTATGTATTTATTTAGATAAATACATCAAAATGAATGTTCAAAGACTACAAATTAACTTTCATCAACTGTTGCTGGACATATTAATAGATATATATTTTGAGACATATAAACCGCTCTATATCATTCATAAATGAATTTTTTTTTTTCTTTTTTTTTTTCCTTCCAACAAAGATTGATGTGCATATGACAGTAGCTATTAGTGTGTAGTGCTAGTATATTCATGGCATGCGTTTATTTTTCACCTGGTTATGATACGTGGGTCATTATACACAATGATAGTAAGAGGAATAGATAGATGGATATTTAATATAGATCTATCTGTTGTGCTATTCTCTGTGTGTCTATGTCTGTGACCATTTTCCATCTGGTCTCGCTCGGCGTTGCTTGTGTTTTTTTTTTTTCTGTCTCTTTCTTTCTCTTATGCATGGACACTATTGTGTGTGTGTGTGTGTGTGTGTGAGTGTGTGTTTGTGTTTTTGTGTGTTTTTGTGTGATTGAGTGAGTGAGTGAGTGAGTATGTGTGTGTGTGTGTGTGTGTGTGTGTGTGTGTGAGTGTGTGTGTGAGAGTTAAGTGTATGATTTGTGTGATGAGTGAGTGAGTATGTGTGTGTGTGGGTGTGTTGTGTGTGTGTGTGTGGTATGTTTGTGTGTGTGTGTGTGTGTGTTTGTGTGTGTGTTGGGTGAGTGAGTTACTTGTATGTATTGCGAGTGGTGTAGATCAATTCTCCGGAAAATCAGAAAATACAAAAAACAATGAAATGAGAGAAAATAAACTAACACAGTCTCCCTTCAAAACAAACGAAACATAACGAAACCGAATGAAATGAACAGAATTAATTGTTCATCCCCCTCCCCCACAAACACAAACACACACACGCACGCACGCACGCACGCACACATCCCCGAGAGCGTGAGTTCCTATCAATATTGTGAAAACGCGATGGGGAATAAATGTTTATCAATGAACCCATTGCAAAGTGAGAGTTGCAGAGGGTGTGGAGAAGGTACACAGGATCCGAGGGGATGGGGAGGGGAGGGAGGGGGTAGGGTGTAGAGGGCAGGAAAGGAAGGAGAGGATGAGGGCGGGGGGGAGGGGGAGGAGGAAAGGGAGAGGGGGGAGGGGGGGAAGGGGGAGGAGGGAGGGGGGAGGGAGGAGGAGGAGGAGGGAGGGGAAAGGAAGAGATGAGGAGGGCGAAAAGGGGGGATAAATGGAGAGGAGGAATGAGGAAAAAGAGATTTTATGTGGAAGGGAGGGGAGGAAGGCGGGGATGAACGAGGGAGTGAGTGGGAGGAGAGGAGGGATGGGAGGGATGGAAAGGGTATAGGAAGAGGCAAAATAAATGTGAAGAAGCGTAATAAAAAGGAGGGATAGAAGGAGGGGAAGGAAGAAGGAAAATGGAACTGAGAAGGATGGAAGGAAAAGAAGGGAGAGGGAAGAAAGGTGATATGAGCAGGGGGAAGAGGGGGAGAATATTAAAATTATAATTTATATTAAATTAAAAAACAAAAAAAATTTAAAAAAAAAAAAGGCTGTGAAAAAAAAAGTGGAAGAAAAGAGAATAAGGAAAGGGGAGAGGGAGAGAAGATAGAAGAAAGTAGGGATCGGTAAAGGGAGGAAGGGAAAAGCGAAGGAGAGGGGAAGCAAAGGGAACGGGAATGGGAGGGAGAGAAAGAGGGATGTAGGGGGAGAAGGGTGAGGGAAGGGGATGAAGGAGGGAAGGAACGACGGAAAAAAGGAGGCAGCAGAGTAGAAAGGAGATAGACAATAGTAGTAGACAGAGAGCGGGAAATGAGGGGGGGGGAGGAAGGGAATAAGAATTAGTGGTAAAAGAGAAGAGGAAGAGGGAGGGAGGGGATAAAGGAGGAGATTTGGTAGGGAGACAGGACAGGGAGGGAGAGAGGGAGAAGAGAGAGGGAAAAATAAGAGGAAGACAGAGGGGGAAGGGCGGGGAATGAAGGGAAGGAAGGGAAAGAAACGGAAAGGGAAGAGAGGAAGGGGGGCGAGGAAGGAGTGACTAGGAAGTACGGAAATATACAATGAGGGGAAGGCCGGGAAGGGGAAGAGGTTGGGCGGGAAGGAAAAAAAAGGGAAAAAGAAAAGGAAAGAGAGGACAAGCACCCCCTTCCGGAGAGAAGCGGGGAGGGACCGTGACGGACGGTTGGCCGATGGTGTGGGTGTTTGGGAGCACCGCACGGGGCCCAAAACACCCAATTGCCCGTGGACCCCCGGCGCTGTTTTCCCGGCTCCCCACTTCGCATGGACACCTTTCCGCGGGTTGAAGCGGTTCCGGCGTAGCCCCCTTCCTGTCGCGTCTGCTCATGGGGCGGTAGGTCCTGGGAGGGGGGCTAGAGCTCCTCAAGACCCAACGTGTTATTATATTTTTATTGCCGTCTATGACCCCGACCCCGGGTCGGGGCAAAATTTCATTTACCAACGGGGCAGATTCGAAGTGACAACTAAAATAAATATCGGTGTTAGTTACGGTTGGTCTCCGTGGGGAACCCCATTAAATGTGTCAGTGCAGGTTAAATTAAATAACGTTAGTCATAGGCGTCATCGGTGACTTGTGGGTGTGGCGAGTGGTGGGGTGTCCCGGTTCGGAGTGTGCTGTGCTTGCTCGCCGCTACCTCCCCATAGGCATGGAGCGCTTGCTGATAAGGCCCTCGAATCCCCTCTATCTCCCTCTCCTTTCCTTCCTCCTCTCTTTTAACCCCCGCTCTCTCCTCTTTCCTCTTCACCTCGACCCCCCTCCATCTCTCATCGCCATCTCTCTTCTCCCGTCTCGGCTTCTCCCTGTCTTCCTCCCGTCGTCCATCCCGCTCGCTTTTCTCTTTCTCACTCTCTTTGTCATCCCCTTCTTCTCTAAACCATCACCCTCCTTTTTTTTTCCTCTCGTTTTTTATCCTCTCTTATTTATATGTACCGTTTTTTTTTTTTCCTTCTTACCTTAAATTTCCCCTTCTCACATCTGTCAACCTCTCTCCCTCGTTTTCCCTCCTCCCTCTTTCAACTCATCGCCCTCTCTCTCTCTTCTCTCTTCTCCTCCTCATAGGTATCCTCTCATTCATCCTTCTCGTCCATCTTTCCTCTTTCTCCTCTCTCATCCCTCTCATTTTTTTTTTTTTCCCTTCTCCTCTCTTTCTCTTCCTCAACACTCCTGCTCTCATCTACTCTCGCCTCGCTCATACCTCTCTCCGCTCTCCTCATCATTTTCGCTCTCCTCACAATCAGCCCCATCCCCCGCCAATTGAGTCTCCCTCCTCGCCCTCGTTCCCCCCTCACCCTTTCTTTTTTCCCCGCATACGCCTCTTCTCAACCTTCCTGCCACTATCCCACTCACCCCCCTTTCCGTCCCTCTCAAATC
>NC_061859.1:12050147-12060147 GCF_019202785.1 Penaeus chinensis
GGAGGATCTCGCCCACTTCCTCCTCCCTCCTGCCTCCATCCTCCTCATCGGCTCTCCTTTCTCCATCCTTAGATCTCATCCTCTGCCCTTCTCCTCCCTTCTTCTCTTCCTTACTCCTCTCTCTCTCCACTAACCTCCTCTCTCTTTCTTCCCCTGTTCTTACCTCTCCCTTCTACATACAACCTTCTACTCCCATCCACCCTACCTCTTCTCCTATCTCCTCTTCCTTCCATCTCTTCTTCCCCCTCCCCCCCCCCGTCCTCCACCTACCCCCCCCCCCACATCTCCCTTATCTTCCCCCGCTGCCTAAGGGGTAATGGGGGGGTGGGGGGGTCTGATCAGGTTTGCTTTGTACGGCGGCGTAGGAGACCGCCTGACACCGAGGCAAACCAGGCGTCCATTAGCTCGAGAGGAGAAGAAAGTCCTAGGAGTTACACTTTTTTTTTTTTCCCCACTTGCTATATCTTTTCAATTTTCCTTCTCTTTCTCTTCTCATCGTTCGTCTTCTCTCGGTTCATTCTTGGTTCTTTTGATTTTTTTTTTCTACTCTTGTATCTTTTTTTTTTTTTTTTTCCTTTTTCCCCGTGCTTCCCATATTTGGATTATTTCTCCCTCTCTCCTTTTCCTTTCTTCCTTTCTTCTCTTCATCTTTCTCCTCCCTTACACTTATACTTCCAGGCATCCCATTATTATTTTCCCCTCATACCATCCCTTCTCTCTCTCTCCTCTTTATTTCCCCTACTCTCTCTCCCTCTTTATTTCCCCTTCTCTGTCTCCTCTTTATTTCCCCTTCTCTCTCCCACCTCTTTATTTCCCCTTCTCTCTCTATCCCCTCTTTATTTCCCCTTCTCTCTCCCACCTCTTTATTTCCCCTTCTCTCTCTATCCCCTCTTTATTTCCCCTACTCTCTCTCTCCCCTCTTTATTTCCCCTTCTCTCTCTCCCCTCTTTATTTCCCCTTCTCTCTCTCCCCTCTTTATTTCTCCTTCTCTCTCTCCCCTCTTTATTTCCCCTTCTCTCTCTCTCCTCTTTATTTCCCCTTCTCTCTCTCTCCTCTTTATTTCCCCTTCTCTCTCTCCCCTCTTTATTTCCCCTTCTCTCCCTTCCCTCTTTATTTCCCCTTCTCTCTGTCCCCTCTTTATTTCTCCTTCTCTCTCTCTCCCCTCTTTATTTCCCCTTCTCTCTCTCCCCTCTTTATTTCCCCTTCTCTCCCTTCCCTCTTTATTTCTCCTTCTCTCTCTCCCCTCTTTATTTCCCCTTCTCTCTCTCTCCTCTTTATTTCCCCTTCTCTCTCTCTCCTCTTTATTTCCCCTTCTCTCTCTCCCCTCTTTATTTCCCCTTCTCTCCCTTCCCTCTTTATTTCCCCTTCTCTCTCTCCCCTCTTTATTTCCCCTTCTCTGTCTCCCCTCTTTTCCCCTTCTCTCTCTCTCCTCTTTATTTCCCCTTCTCTCTCTCCCCTCTTTATTTCCCCTTCTCTCTCTCTCCTCTTTATTTCCCCTTCTCTCCCTTCCCTCTTTATTTCCCCTTCTCTCTCTCCCCTCTTTATTTCCCCTTCTCTCTCTCCCCTCTTTATTTCCCCTTCTCTCCCTTCCCTCTTTATTTCCCCTTCTCTCTCTCCCCTCTTTATTTCCCCTTCTCTGTCTCCCCTCTTTATTTCCCCTTCTCTCTCTCCTCTTTATTTCCCCTTCTCTGTCTCCCCTCTTTTCCCCTTCTCTCTCTCTCCTCTTTATTTCCCCTTCTCTCTCTCCCCTCTTTATTTCCCCTTCTCTCTCTCTCCTCTTTATTTCCCCTTCTCTCTCTCCCTCTTTATTTCCCCTTCTCTGTCTCCCCTCTTTTCCCCTTCTCTCTCTCTCCTCTTTATTTCCCCTTCTCTCTCTCCCCTCTTTATTTCCCCTTCTCTGTCTCCCCTCTTTATTTCCCCTTCTCTCCCTTCCCTCTTTATTTCCCCTTCTCTCTCTCCCTCTTTATTTCCCCTTCTCTGTCTCCCCTCTTTTCCCCTTCTCTCTCTCTCCTCTTTATTTCTCCTTCTCTCTCTCCCCTCTTTATTTCCCCTTCTCTGTCTCCCCTCTTTATTTCCCCTTCTCTCCCTTCCCTCTTTATTTCCCCTTCTCTGTCTCCCCTCTTTATTTCCCCTTCTCTCTCTCCCCTCTTTATTTCCCCTTCTCTCTCTCCCTCTCTTTTCCCCTTCTCTCTCTCTCCTCTTTAATTCCCCTTCTCTCTCTCCCCTCTTTATTTCCCCTTCTCTCTCTCCCCTCTTTATTTCCCCTTCTCTCCCTCCCTCTCTGTCTCCCCCTTCCCCAACTCCCGAGGAAAGTGAGCGAACAGGTGAGACGACTTCAAGAATCTATTTTTCTATCGCATGGCCAAAATATGAACCTAATCTTGAGAGATGTTTACGTTGAATTTACTTATTGATTTCTTTTCAAGGTTTGCTCGGGCGCTGTCATTGTTTTGTCTAGTGAGTTTAATTTTCATATATTGAGATATGTGCGAATATATGTGTTAGGAATATGATACACACAACAAAATACACACACACACACACACACACACACACACACACACACACACACACACACACACACATATATATATATATATATATATATATATATATATATATATATATAAATATATATATATATATATATATATATATATATATATATATGTATATATATATATATATATATATGTATATATATATATATATATATATATATATATATATATATATATATATATATATGTGTGTGTGTGTGTGTGTGTGTGTTTGTGTGCGTGTGTGTGTGTGTGTGTGTGTGTGAGTGTGTGTGTGTGTGTGTGTGCACACACACACACACACACACACACACACACACACACATATATATATATATTTATATATATATATATATATATATATATATATATTTATATATATATATATATATATATATATATATATATATATATATACACACATGTATATAAATAAATATATATATATATATATATATATATATATACACACATGTATATATATATATATATATATATATATATATATATATATATATATATATGTATATATATATATATATATATATATATATATATATATACATATATATGGCATCACATCACTAAGCCCGACAGAAGGACAGGCAGGCAGACAGATGGACAGAGATACAGACAGACACACAAAAACAAACAGGCAGTTGGGCTGGAGACATACAGACAGACAGACAAAACCGAATGAACCGAAACAGATCGATATACAGGCACATATACAGACATAGACACAGACATAGACATGGGAGAAGGGAGAATGAAAGAGAGAGAGAGAGAGTTGGGGAGGAAGGAGGGAGGAGGGAGGGGGAAGGGGGGGATCATATCTCCTAGCAAAGAGCCTCCACCTTTCTCGTGTCATCTTCCAGTCAAGGGGGGGGGGGGTGCCAAGGGTGAGGGGAGGGTGCCAAAGGGAAGGGGAGGGTGCCAAGGGGTGTGGGGGGGGGGAGGGCAGGCGTGCTAAGGATAGGCGGGGAGAGGGGAAAGAGTGCCCATGGGAGGTAAGGGATGGGGGAATGGAGGGTGCCAAGGATAGGCAAGCGAGGGAAGGAAGGGTGGCCAGAGGGAGGTAGGGAGAGGGGAAGGAAGGAGAAGAGGAGAGAGGATGAGAAGGGGAGGCGAGGGGGGGCTAGGGAAGGAGCGAGGGGGGCTGAGAAGAGATAGGGGGAGAGGGGAGAGGAGGGGAGAGGGGGGAGGGTGCCAAGGCTTCAGACTGTGGGGTCAGGACAGAGGGAAGGCGGCCGTGCCAGGGCGTTGCTACGGGTGATGGATCAGCAAGAGGGGAGGAGTACGAGGGAAGAGAGAGAGAGAGAGAGAGAGGGGGGGAGGGAGAGAAAGGAGGAGTAGGAGGAGGAGGAGGAGGAGGAGATAGGAAGGAGAGAGAGGGGAGGGGATAAGGGACCAAGGAGGAGAAATTATACGGCTATACATTTAATGTCTGATTTCCCTCTCTCTCTTTCTTTTTCTCCTTGGTCTCTTTCGTTAATTTCATTTTTTCCTTTCCTTTCCTTTATTGTTCTTTTCTTTATCAGCTGTTCACTCCGTATACTGTGTTTATGTCCATGCAAAGCCTTGATATATACAGATAGAAACAAAGACAGACATAGACAGACTGATAGTTCAAAATAGTTACGTCTTCTGTAACATATTTTGCAATACACACAGACACATATGTATAATATATTAGTGATTTGCAGTCAAGATGCTTTTCTTTAGAACACAAGTGCTATTAGCAAATTTCTTTATAATTAACACTAGCATATCATTTTTTATTAATTCATCAGAAATAAAATCGCATCGAGCATAAGGTCATTGTATTATTTTCAGTTCAATCAGTCTTAGGAAGTATCACCTATTTCCCTCTCTCTCTCTCTCTCTCTCTCTCTCTCTCTCTCTCTCTCTCTCTCTCTCTCTCTCTCTCTCTCTCTCTCTCCCTCTCTCTCTCCCTCTCTCTCTATCTCTCTCTCTCTCTCTACATTTATCCTTATTTCATCTCTTCATTCTTTGGTCTCTCCCTCTTTATTACTTCTCCATTCTTCCATTCTCACAATCTCCCTTTCTCCCTCTTGCTCCTTCCCAACCGACCTTACCCTCCAATTCTCTCTCTTTCCCTCTCTTTCTTCCTCATCTTCCTATTCTCCTCTCCCTTCGCTATCTCCATGCCTCATCTTCTCATTTATTGTCTAAGCCCTTTCTATTTCTCACTCTCTCTCTCTCTTCCTTTCTTCCTTCTCTCTCCCTCCTCTTTCCCTTACCTATCTCCCTCTTCCTCTTCGCTTTCTCACTTCTCTTATCCCATCACCATCCTCGTCTATCCCCTTTCCCTTCCCCCTTTCCCTATCCCACTTTCACGTCCCTACCCCCCCCCCCTTCCTCCGCCTCAATCCCCAACTCGTTCTCATACACACTTGCACCTCCTCCCATCCATCCTCACTACTTCATCCCCACCCATTTATTCCTCATCTTCCCCAACTTCATCTTCCCCACCTCCCTCTCACCCCTTCTTACTCCTCTCTCCCCCCCACCACTTCCCTATGCTTACACCTCCCCATCCACCCACACCAACACCCCCTCTCTCCCCTTATCTCTTCTTTCCCCACCTCCCCGTCACTTGGTTCTCCCATATCCCCTTTCCTCTCACCACCCACCCACCTCCTTCCCATCCCCACTTTCTCCTCCCCATCCACCTCCTTCCCATCCCCATCTCCCCATCTCCTTCCCATCCCCACCCACCAACTCCCCAACCCCACCTTCTCCTCCCCTCCCCACCTCCCTATCTCCTTCCCATCCCCATCCACCTCCTTCCCATCCCCACCTCCCCATCTCCTTCCCATCCCCACCTTCTCCTTCCCCTCCCCACCTCCCCACCTCCTTCCCGTCCCCACCTCCCCATCTCCTTCCCCTCCCCACCTCTCCATCTCCTTCCCATCCCCACCTTCTCCTTCCCATCCCCACCTCCCCATCTCCTTCCCCTCCCCACCTCCCCATCTCCTTCCCATCTCCCCACCACCTTCCCATCCCTACCCACCCCACCTCCTTCCCACCACCCCCCTTCCCCCAGCCAAGTCTATAACCCGTCACAAGCACCCCCATTCAAAAACAATATAATGGGAACGCAACCCCTCCCTCTCCCTCCCCACCTTACCCCCTTACCCCCCCCTTACCCCCTCCACACGGACGGTATCGACAAATTCTACCCGATACTCAATAAATTAAAGGGCAGTCAAGCCGCTTAGATTCCCTGAAGCTTCCCGTGTACGCCGGCGGGGAAGTTATCCGGGTTATGTTCTGTAGACTTCGCGGAAATATTAGTTATATCAGTGTTGTGGAGTGGATCATAATGTGGAATTTATTGGTGGTGGCGGGAGGTCGCGAGGTGGAAGAGTATCCTGGGGCATCCCGTCTTTTTATTCTCTCTCGCTCTCTCTCTCTTTTTTTTTTTTTCTTTTCTCTTTTTTTCTATTTCTTTTTTTTATAAAGGGAGTCTATGTTGGTAGATATAGAAAAAAAAAAAATAATTATATCTGTATTTTTCGGAAGTATTTATTTCTATCAATTTTCAGGGTCATGAGTATTGTTATGATTATTGAAATAATTATCTTTTCATGTCACTAGGTTTACATGATGAGCATATTATCCACATCAATAGTGATAATGGTAGATGCAATAGTTACAATATCATCATTATTGTTATTATCATTGTTATTATCATTATTGCCCTTGTTATATTATTATTATCATAAATATTATCATTATTAATTATTATTATTATTATTATTATCATTAGTATTATTATTGTTGTTGGTATTGATCTAGTTATTGCTATTATTATTATTATCTTTACTACCATTATTAGTGTTATCATCATAATAATTATTATTGTTATTATTGTTATTATCATCATTGTTATTATTATTATTATTATCATTATTATCATTATCATTATTATTATTATTATTATTATTATCATTATTATTATTATCATTATTATTATTATCATTATTTTTTTTATCTTTATTATCATTATTATTTTTTAATCTTTATTATCATTATTATATTGTTTTTATCTTTATTATCATTATTATTGTTATCACCATCATCATCATCATTTTTATTAATAATATTACTATCATTATTATCTTTATTATTATTATTGTTCTTATTATTATTTATTGTTGTTGTTGTTATCTTCTTCATTGTTCTTATTATTATCATTATCATTTTTATTATCATTCATATTATTATAGTTATTATTATCCAGATTATTATTATTATTATTATTATTATTATTATTATCATTATTATTATTGCTATTACTGTTATTGTTGTTGTTGTTATCATCATCATTACTATTAATATTACGTTTATCATTGTTATTATTATCATTATTGTTATTAATATCATCATCATTATTATGATTATTATCAGTATTATTATTATCATTATTATCATTATTATTTTTATTATTATTATTATTATTTTCATTATCAGTATTATTGTTATCATTATCATCATTATCATTATTATTATTATTATTATTATCATTATCATTAATATTATTATCAGCATCATTATTATTATTATTGTTATCATTATCATCATTATCATTATTATTATTATTATTATTATTATTATCATTATCATTAATATTATTATCAGCATCATTAATATTATTATTACTATCATCATTAGCATTAGCATTATCATTATTATTAATGCCATCATCATCATCATCATTATTATCATTATTGTTATTATTATTGTTATTATCATTATTATTATGTATTAATTCTGTTATTACTATTATAATTATCATTATCATTATTATTATTTTTTTATTGTCTTTATACTGTTCTTGTTATTATAATTAGTTATATAGTAGCATCATATATATCATGTTTACTTTTTATCATATGATTTGTAGCATCGTCATCATTCTTAATATTGTCACTATCATTATTCTTGATGTTATCATTATTGTTATCTCTATTGCTAATGCTGCTATTATTTTCTCTATTACTGTTGTTACTAATGACTTCATTACTATTATCATTATTGCGTTTCTTGATATCGTTGATACCATAGCATCATTTAGCATACCATCAATACAGTCTGTGTATTTTGTGTGAATGTGTGCGTATGCGTGTGTGTGTTGTGTGTTGTTTATGTGTGTGTGTTTGTTGTGTGTTGTGTATGTGTGTGTATTGTGTGTTGTGTATGTGTGTGTGTTTGTTGTGTGTTGTGTATGTGTGTGTGTGTTGTGTGTTGTGTATGTGTGTGTATTGTGTGTTGTTTATGTGTGTGTGTTTGTTGTGTGTTGTGTATGTGTGTGTATTGTGTGTTGTTTATGTGTGTGTGTTTGTTGTGTGTTGTGTATGTGTGTGTATTGTGTGTTGTTTATGTGTGTGTGTTTGTTGTGTGTTGTGTATGTGTGTGTGTGTTGTGTGTTGTGTATGTGTGTGTATTGTGTGTTGTTTATGTGTGTGTGTTTGTTGTGTGTTGTGTATGTGTGTGTGTATTGTGTGTTGTGTATGTGTGTGTGTTTGTTGTGTGTTGTGTATGTGTGTGTATTGTGTTTTGTTTATGTGTGTGTGTTTGTTGTGTGTTGTGTATGTGTGTGTATTGTGTGTTGTTTATGTGTGTGTGTTTGTTGTGTGTTGTGTATGTGTGTGTGTGTTGTGTGTTGTGTATGTGTGTGTATTGTGTGTTGTTTATGTGTGTGTGTTTGTTGTGTGTTGTGTATGTGTGTGTATTGTGTGTTGTTTATGTGTGTGTGTTTGTTGTGTGTTGTGTATGTGTGCGTGTGTTTGTGTGTGTGAATGGATGGGTGAGTGGGTGTGCGTGTTGTGTTTATGTCTGTGTGATGTGTGTGTGTACATGTGTGTATTTGGACCAATATTTCTTACACTTTTGACCGCATATGAACCTACATGATAAATATCCATTTGAATCACCCAAGAATGAAAACAACAAAAAAGCATAAAGAAGGGGTTAAACCTCAAGGCAAAATTTCCTTCAAACAAGTCAAGGATTATCGACCATCTCTACTTTTTCTTCTTGACGATCTCTCTCTCTCTCTCTCTCTCTCCCTCTCTCTCTCTCTCTCTCTCTCTCTCTCTCTCTCTCTCTCTCTCTCTCTCTCTCCCTCTCTCTCTCTCTCTCTCTCTCTCTCTCTCTCTCTCTCTCTCCCTCTCTCTCTCTCTCTCTCTCACTCTCTCTCCCTCCGTCTCTCTCTCTCTCGCTCTCTCTCTCTTTTTTTTTTTCTTTTCTCTTTTTTTCTATTTCTTTTTTTTATAAAGGGAGTCTATGTTGGTAGATATAGAAAAAAAAAAATATTTATATCTGTATTTTTTGGAAGTATTTATTTCTATCAATTTTCAGGGTCATGAGTATTGTTATGATTATTGTAATAATTATCTTTTCATGTCACTAGGTTTACATGATGAGCATATTATCCACATCAATAGTGATAATGGTAGATGCAATAGTTACAATATCATCATTATTGTTGTTATCATTGTTATTATCATTATTGCCCTTGTTATATTATTATTATCATAAATATTATCATTATTAATTATTATTATTATTATTATTATCATTAGTATTATTATTGTTGTTGGTATTGGTCTAGTTATTGCTATTATAATTATTATCTTTACTACCATTATTAGTGTTATCATCATAATAATTATTATTGTTATTATTGTTATTATCATCATTGTTATTATTATTATTATCATTATTATCATTATCATTATTGTTATTATTATTATTATCATTATTATTATTATTATCATTATTATTATTATCATTATTTGTTTTATCTTTATTATCATTATTATTTTGTAATCTTTATTATCATTATTATATTGTTTTTATCTTTATTATCATTATTATTGTTATCACCATCATCATCATCATTTTTATTAATAATATTACTATCAATATTATCTTTATTATTATTATTGTTCTTATTATTATTTATTGTTGTTGTTGTTATCTTCTTCATTGTTCTTATTATTATCATTATCATTTTTATTATCATTCATATTATTATAGTTATTATTATCCAGATTATTATTATTATTATTATTATTATTATTATTATTATTATCATTATTATTATTATTATTATTGCTATTACTGTTATTGTTGTTGTTGTTATCATCATCATTACTATTAATATTACGTTTATCATTGTTATTATTATCATTATTGTTATTAATATCATCATCATTATTATGATTATTATCAGTATTATTATTATCATTATTATCATTATTATTTTTATTATTATTATTATTATTTTCATTATCAGTATTATTGTTATCATTATCATCATTATCATTATTATTATTATTATTATTATCATTATCATTAATATTATTATCAGCATCATTATTATTATTATTGTTATCATTATCATCATTATCATTATTATTATTATT
>NC_061859.1:12067647-12080147 GCF_019202785.1 Penaeus chinensis
AACCCAAGCATTACGTACATTATGCGCCGTTCACAGTATAAACCTTTGAATACAACTGCCTGTCGTCTGTCGCCCGGTACCACGTCACCGGCTTCAGGGATAACTGATGTATTTACCGGACAAGCGCCCGTGTGTCCGATCTGGGTGTGTGAGGCGCCAGGGCTCGGTTGGATCATGGCTTCCCTGCCCTTACTGTTGACAGCTGTTGTTGGGGCTGTCAGACCCGAGGGGCATTAGGGCTTGGGGGATGTGATATTGGAGGAGAAAAAAAAAACATTCGATTTTGACATTTAACTGTTATTTTACCCAGAGACAAGACCTTACATAGCTACATACTACAATTAATCACAAATATATAATTCGGATGTGTTGACTGGGAAGCATTATCAGTACATAATATAAAATAGATTACACTTTACAGAAGTCCCTGAGAAAGCAGGGAGTTGTTATCCTACGCACCAAGTTTATTTGTTACACAAGAGTTTCTGGAGTCCAGTGTTGTCGAGCAAGCTAGAAGTTCTCTAGTCCAGCGCAGCCTAGAGTTCCCGATTCGAATTCGACAGGTGACGACGACCCTTGATGAGCCCTCGCCGCGCTGAGCGGGATCCGCCGGGAAGTAGCGGCCCGTCCTCGGCGAAGGACGCTGGGAGTCCTAGAGTCCGGCGCTAATGGACCATGAAGAACCTGGAATCCAGCGGCGACATCTACCGGAGAGCTCACAGTCCACAATCGAAGGACGAGGAGGTCCTTGCAGCCCAGGTCACCTAGGGCGCCGCCGCCGCCCGGAAGGTCTAGAGCGAGACGAGTTTCTCGTCGGCCTCGTGGGGCGGCGAAGGGAAGCTCGCCAGGTTGCCCATGGCGGCGCTGGGCGTGTGGGCCTGCAGGCTCGGCACCACCCACCCACCGGAGGCCTTTTTAGTCATGTCCTGCGTCATCTGCGGCTGGGGGTGCAGCTGGGCCAGCGAGCACGGGGGGAACTCGGGCACGGCCTGGTGCCCCAGGTGCATGTCGTGGCGGACGTCGCGCATGTGCGGGGGCGGCGCCACGTGGGCCTGAGACACCCCCAGGGGCAGCATGTCCTGCATGGACGTCGGCGGGAAGGGCGGCGGCCCCATGTAGTGCGGCAAGGACCCGTGGGGGCCGGACATGGCCGTGCTCATGACGGGGCCGTGGTGCTGCGTGGGGCCGGGGCCGCTGCAGCTGCTGGCGACGATAAAGGGGTGGGCTTCGTGCTGCAGCTGTGCCTGGCGCTGGATGGAGTGGGAAGACGAGTTCGGGAGGCTCGTGGGGCCGTGGCAGGCGCTGGCGGAGTGGCACTGCGAGGGCGGGGAGAGGGTCGTCACTTCGCCGGAGGGCGACATGGGCGGCATGGAGGTGGCGGGCGACGAGCAGGGGGGGCTGGGGCTCTTGTCGGTGCCGCCCTTGGCCTTCTGCTCCTTCTTGTACTTCATCCTTCGGTTCTGGAACCAAATCTTGATCTGGCGCTCGGACAGGTTGAGGAGGGCGGCCATCTCGATCCTCCTGGGGCGGCAGAGGTAGCGGTTGAAGTGGAACTCCTTCTCCAGCTCCACCAGCTGCGCCGACGTGTAGGCCGTGCGGGCGCGCTTGGCCGGCCCGCCGCCCTGGCCGCCGGAGCTGCCGTTCACGCTGACGCCGTCGCTGCCGTCGTACTCTGCGGGGGGAGAGGAAGCCTTCGTTAGAATCATACGAACAGGAGACGACACGGTATTTTCAAGGTACATATTGATTAACAAAATCGTTAAAAAAAAAAAAAAAAGATAAATAACAAATAAATAAAGTTACTGTAAACTGTATCAGCGATGATGATACATACATAAAGCTACACAGCAAGACTAAATCCCTACAAAGTGACAACAGTCAATAACCACAAAGAACAAATGCACAAAGAGAATCGGAACGCACGCAACCTGCACTATGTCAAATCGTCCAGAAACTGATATTATTTCCATTTTTCACGACAAGTAGACAATAATCGATCAGATAAGACGAGTCACTCTTTTCATACCAAGACAATGATAAAGAGGTATAATATTTCTAACCTATTTTGATGCTCGCTAATAACAGAAATAGATGATATACAGAAATATATCGATGTTATGTACAGACAGACAGGTATATTGATTTTGATATGAAAAAGTGGTTAAAAGAAAAGAAAGAAAGGAAGGATAAAAACTTATAGATAGATAGATAGACAGATTGATATATATATTGATATAAAGACAGACAGATATTACTCATATGAAATAGAAAGATACATAATTCGAATATTCCTCCAAACAAACGCTACCTAGACTGCTATAACCCCCGGGCGTGGGCGTGAGCGGCAGGCGTAACAGGAGTGGGTTTTGTGGGTGTGTCGGAATAGTTAATTCTAAAGTGTTTGTGTTACAGGTTGCCCTACATCCTTAACACCCGTTCTCTTTAAAGTGCTTTTATTTCTATTTATATATATATTTTATTTCCTCTCTCTCTTTTTCTTTTTTTCTTTTTTCTTGTGTTTTTTTTTTCTCTCTCTCTTTCTCCTTTTTTTACCAGACAGGATTAAATACATGTACGCGAATATGTTATACCGTGTGACTATGTTTCCTGAATTTCAAGATGGATAAAACATCTCTGCTTTTCTTTCCATAAGGTAATTCATATCTCGAGCGAAATAAAATCAAACAGAGAAACTAATGAAGAAAACGGCTTTAAAATAAATAAATAGAATAATTCAACGGAACAAAGAAAATATGGAATATTTACGAGCCCAAGCTTCCTAGATGATACAGGCCACCTTGTGAACGTAAAGCTTTGACTGTGACAAGCCTAATCCGCTCAACAGAATGAGCTTGTCATGCTGGCGAGCTTTGCATACAGAGCTTTTTTCTCGGTGTTTCTTCTTCTTCTTCTTCTTCTTCTCTTCTCCTCCTTTTCATTATTATTATTATCACTATTATTAATAATGTTATTATTATTATTTTCATTATTATTATTATTTATTATTATTATCATTATTTTGTTATTATTATTACTATTACTATTATTATTATTATTGCTCCTACTTCTTCGTCCTTTTCATCTCATTCTTTTCATCATCATTATCGTTTAATATATATATATATATATATATATATATATATATATATATATTCCTGCGTAACACCCCCTCAAAAAAACAAAACAAAAAAAAAAACAGTATGTATTTCACGAATTTACTTTCACAAATTATAAATCAAAACGTCTTTTAAAAAATGTTCGGGGGGGAGAGGGGGACGATAAGTACATTCTTGGACCCAAAATCTCCTTCCTGTCACCCACAGTGGAGGGGGAGGAGGAGGAGGAGGAGGAGGAGGAGGAGGAGGAGGAGGAGAAGGAGGAGGAGGAGGAGGAGGAGGAGGAGGAGGAGGCTGCCAAGGGTGGGTGAGGAGGGAGTGGGGGGTGTGGGTGAGGGGGTGGGGGTGCGTGTAGTACTAACAAATGATCGTAAAGCTTCTTTTTGTGACAAATTGGAGTCTCGGTGTTGTCTACGAAAGCTTCAGAGGTCCGCCTCAGGGCTTTCGGGTGAAGGGAGGGGGAGGGGGAGGGGGAAGGGGGAAGATGGGATTGGGGAGGGCAGGAGGAAGGGGGAAGGGGAAAGAAAGGGGAGAATGGAAGGAGCAGGGAAAAGGTAAGTAGGAGAGGGGAAAAAAATGGAAGGGAAGAAGAGAGGTAAATGAAGGAAAGCAGGGGGAAGGAATGGGGGAGGAGGGAAGAAGAGAGGTAGGAGAAGAAAAGAAAGGGAAGAAAGGATAAAGAAAGGAGTAAAGAAGGTAGGGATGAAGAAGAAGACAGGAAAAGAAAAAGAAGTAAAGGAAAGAGAAGAGAAGAAAGGGAGGAGAAGGGAGACCAGGGAAGGAGGCGAAGAGACGGAAGGGAGAGGGAAGGGGGAGGGGGAGAGGGAGGGGGAGGGGGGAGGGGGCATCAGATGGGCGTGAGCTTAGTAAGAAACGTGCCCAGAGCGTATGGCATGGGCGGGCGATGGTTTTCTTAACGTGACTTTAACGGTAGGAAAGGGCAGGGGAGGGGGGAGGGGGGAGGGGAAGGGAGAAGGGGGGGTAGGAAAGGCCGGGGGAGGGGGGAGGGGGAGGGGAAGGGAGAAGGGGAGGAGGGAGGGAGAAGGGGGAGGGGGAGGAGGGAGGGAGAAGGGGGGGTTAAAGTTAGGATGGTTTTGAATGCTTGATTTCATCTCTTTTTTTATCATTATAAGTTATTTCTATAGTAAAGAACAGTTATAGGTATTATGTAACTATATCAGCGATAAGTCTAGTTTCCTACTTTCCTTTTTATTCCTTTCTTTTTACCTTTTCTTTATCGATCTCTCTCTCATTCGTACAAACAGACGTGCATATATATTAAAAATACAGACATATTTCTCCTTTCTCATATTTATATCCCTTTTCTCTTTCATCCCCTTCCCTTCCCATCCTTCCACCTCTACCCCCACCCCCCACCATCCCTACAGACCCCACCTATCCCCCTCTCCTCCACCTCCCCACCCCCACCCCCTCCCAACACCCTGTTCCCACCCTCCATCCCACACATCCCCCTCCTTCAACCCCAAATCCCCTCCCCCCCTCCCACCCTATAGCCACCTCCCCCCCACCCCCTCCCCCCTCTACCACCTACCCCCTCCCTCCTCTACCCCCCACACCCCCAATAACCCCCCCCCCCCCTCCGTCAGTGTGATCCATCTTACGTAAGTGTCCGAAAGCACTCGATCCCTCAAACAATCGAACGGATGGTTACACTCACTATAAAACTCGAGAGGGGGCGGGAGAAGGGAAGTGGAGAAAGAGGGGAAGGAGGAGAAAGAGAGAGAGAAGGGGGGAGAGGGAGGAAGAGAGAGAGAGAGAGAGAGAGAGAGAGAGAGAGAGAGAGAGAGAGGGGGGGGGAGGGAGGAAGAGAGAGAGAGCGAGAGAGAGAGAGAGAGAGAGAGAGAGGGGGGGAGAGGGAGGAAGAGAGAGAGAGCGAGAGAGAGAGAGAGAGAGAGAGAGAGAGAGAGAGAGAGAGAGAGAGAGAGAGAGAGAGAGAGAGAGAGAGAGAGAGAGGGAGAGAGAGAGAAAGAGAGAGAGAGAGAGAGAAGGAAAGAAAGAAAGAAAGAAAGGAAGAAAGAGAGAGAGAGAGAGAGAGAGATGAACAACAGGAGAAGGGAAAAAAATAGAGAGAGAAAGAAGGGAGAGGAAAAAAAGGCGATAAGAAGGGCAGAAAGATAAAAGGGAAGGGGAAAAGATAAGGAATAGAAAGGGAGAGAGGAAAAAGGAAGGAAGAGAGAGGCGACAAAAAATGAAGGAAACGCGAGAAAATAAAATGGTAAAAGGAGAAAATAAGAGAAAGGGAGATGAAGAAAATCCATAGGGAATGGAGAAGGGAAGAAAGAGAAAACTTATAATGATTGATAATAAAGAAAAAAAGATCAAAAACAATAATAACGATAAATGTAGTAATAACAATAATAACTGCAATGTTAATGATAAAGGTTATGATAATAATAATTATAATAATAACATAAATGAAACGATATGAAACAATGTTTTCTCTAAAATGTCATTGAAACTACTGAAAAGAACATTCAAGATAAAAGCATAGAATCACAAGCAAGAAGTATATTTACAAAAATGAGAAGAAAAAGGAGGAAAAAAAAGAAAAAAGAAAACACACATAAGAGAAATCTACCCCCCTTCGCCTCCCCCCCTTCTCCCCTTCCACTACCCCCCCCCCCCCCCTTCACACAAACCTCCCCCTCTCCTCCTTCAACTTCCAGCTTCTCCCCCTCCCCCTCCCCCCTTTCCTCTTCCCCTCCTTTATCCTGAAACCTCCCCTCCACCATCTCCTCTCACCCATCCTCGACCTCCCGTCCCTCCTCATCTTTCCCCTTCTCCCCCATCCTCCATCCTCCTCCTTCTCCCCTTCGCACAAATCTCCTTCTCTTTTCCGTCTTCCTCAACCTCCTTTCCAACCTCCTCTGCTCCCCTTCCCTCAAATCTCCTTCTCTCTTCCCTCCTTCCCCCTTTCCACCCATTCCCCCCCTCCCCCTCCACTCACCCTTCTCTTTCCTCCCATCACCTCCTTTCCTCCCTTCCTCTCCCCTTTCCCTCCCCCCCACCTTCTAACCTCCTCTCCCCCCCCATCCTTCCCCCTTTCCTACCCCCCACTCCCCCCACCCTCTAACCTCCTCTTCCCCCCTTCCCCCCCATCATTCCTCCTTTCCTCCCCCCCTCACACCTCCCTTCCCCCCCTCTTCCCCCACTCCCCTTCCCTCTCCCCGCCCCCCCCCATCCCCTTCCCTCTCCCCCCCCTTCCCCCACTCCCCTTCCCTCTCCCCGCCCCCCTCAGGCCCCGCTGTACACGTCATCCGCGAAGATTCTTTGCACTGTCACTCAAAGCGAACGAAATCCAGCCTTCTCGCAAAATACAGGAAAGGTTGCATGACAGCCTCGCTTCCATTTTTTCTTTGTCTTTACTTAGCGGTGGCCTTTGATGCCGAGGCTGGTGGAATGAGAGTAAATAATGACACGAAGATAAAGAAAAGAGAGAGAGGGAGGGAGGAAGAGAGAGAGAGAGAGAGAGAGAGAGAGAGAGAGAGAGGTAGGAGGAGATAGATGGAGATCGAGAGAATGAGGGAGGTAGGAAGAGGTGGATAGAGATAAACGAAGACTAGATAGAGGTAGGTAGGTAGACAGACAGATAGACAGAGAGAGAGAGAGAGAGAGGAGATGAATTGTTCGATTCCATTCTCATTGCTTTGTTATGGAAGAGAATAATCTGCATAAAAATGAGAGCTGGGGAAAAATATACTTTTAAACCGAATGATTTTCGCTCAGTCACGGAAACATTGATATAAACACCGATTAAGATGAGAGACTTAAAAAAAAAACAAAAAAACAAAAAAAAAAACTACAAATGAAACTCAAAGCACCATCTATTCCCATGCAAATATTTCGAGAGAATGCTTCAGAAAAAAAAAAAAAAGGTAGAGGAGAGACAGAAAAAGAAATGTGTTATATAATATTTTCCCTCCCGTCGATGCTAGCAAATAAAGCATTTAACAGTAAGTACAAAGAGGTTGTTTTACTGAGCACTGTGTCGGTCGCGTTTAAACATTGGCTGTTGACTCAACCTGACCAAACTCTCGTCACCTGGCCGCTGTTGCCTGCTTCTCCCCCCCCCCCCCCCCCCCCCTTCTCTCTCTCTCTCTCTCTCTCTCTCTCTCTCTCTCTCTCTCTCTCTCTCTCTCTCTCTCCTTCTCTCTATCTTACATCTTCTGCATGTGTAAACAAACCATAACATTTTCTCAATACTTTATCACCTTAATTTTTTTTTTTCTCTCTATTTATCATTCTTGTTTCAATTGCAATATAATTTTCCTACATTGCGAAGGAGAGAAAAGTTACATCTTCTAAAACTACTCCGTTTTCTATGTGATGACGCATGTATCATTATTGACACGGGAGATATTGTTGACTTTTACAAAATGAAGAAAAAGTCTTCAGAAAAAGGCCTTCCCTTTTAAGTTTTCTTGAGACTGGGGAGGATTTATTAATTGGAAATATTATTATTTTCTTTTTGTCAAAGGAAATAATATTTTTAAAGGGGAATTAAATGGTTATAAAGTGCAGATTAATAGAATAACCTGCACAATGACACAGCACTTTTTCTCAACTGACGCTACAGCTGTTAAAGGTTCCGACTTATAGTGTATCGTTTTACAGCACGACACAAGTCTGAATAACACTAGAAGACGAGAGTATAATATATATATATATATATATATATATATATATATATATATATATATATTTATATATATATATATATGTGTGTGTGTGTGTGTGTGTGTGTGTGTGTGTGTGTGTGTGTGTGTGTCTATGTATGTATATTTATATGGACATATATGTGCATGTTTTGCATATGAATGATATATGTGTATCACTAATTATGAGTAAGAACAAAAGAATTTAAGGAAAATTACTTACAACATACTTCCCCCCTCCCTTCCCCCCCCCCATCCAATCCCAGTAAAAAAAAAAACATATAAAAAAAACACTCGGAAAAGCGAAAGGAAAACGGAAATACAATAAACAGAGAGGGAAAATGGTTTCATCCCCGACTCGGACTGGCCCCGGCCGATCCATCACTGCCCATTGACAAAATCGAAGCTGGAATTAATTTTCTTCGTGTTCCCTGGGTTTTGTGGTGGGGGGGAGGGGGAGGGAGGGAAGGAAGGGAGGAGGGGGGGGTCAGATGTCCAGCCGTTCTTAGGGGAGGAGGGGTGCAGGGAGAGGGAGTGAAGGAGGGGAGAGGAGGGGGGGGGATTGAAGGGGACTGAGAGGGCGTCTCAAGATATGATTCTTGGGGATTGTTTATTGTATGTTCGTGTTTGGCCATGTTGGGGGTATGTGGTTATGTTTATGTGTATGTGGCTGTGTTCATTTGTATGTGGCTGTGTTTATTTGTATGTGGCTGTGTTTATTTGTATGTGGCTGTGTTTATTTGTATGTGGCTGTGTTCATTTGTATGTGGCTGTGTTTATTTGTATGTGGCTGTGTTCATTTGTATGTGGCTGTGTTTATTTGTATGTGGCTGTGTTTATTTGTATGTGGCTGTGTTTATTTGTATGTGGCTGTGTTTATTTGTATGTGGCTGCGTAGGTGTAAGTGGCTATGTTCATTTGTATGTGGCTATGTTCATTTGTATGTGGCTATGTTCATTTGTATGTGGCTATGTTCATTTGTATGTGGCTGTGTTTATGTGTGTGTGGCTATATTTGTGTGTATATATGTAAGTGTATATTTCTAAGTATGTGGCTGTATTTCCGTGTATATAAATGCGTGTGATTATGAGTGTTTAAATATGTATGGTTGTTTATATTTACGTTTATGCAGGTATGTGAATTTGTGTATACGTATGTATCTATTTCCAAGTATGTGCATGCATTCATTTAAACGATATTAGTCCTACGAATATCCCACAACGATGTATTCGAACACATGTATGTCTATCCCTGTCTCTTCTCATATGAGTGCGTGTCTCTATGCTTTCTTGCGTGCGTGTCTGCAGGAAAATCCATTCAGGGTTACTTCAGTTGCATCAGAAAGATTAATAAGTAGGAGAAACTTTCTACTTTGTTTTCGAAAGACAGAACTTGAAAATACACGAAAACGATGATATGTTCATTCATTACAAAGTAGATGGTGGTGGTAGTAGTAGTAGACGTAGTAGTAGTAGTAGTAGTAGTAACAGTAGTAGTAGTAGTAGTAGTAACAGTAGTAGTAATAGTAGTAGTAGTAGTAGTGATAGTAGAAGTAGTAGTAATAGTAGTAGTAATAGTATAATAGTAGTTGTAGTAGTTTTATCAATAATGATAACAATAATAATATTAATGATGATAATAGCAATAAAAAAAACAAGAAAAGTAATAATACCAACAACACACATAAAAATATCCATCTCCCCAAAACACAAGAAAAAATAAAATAATAAAAAAAAGGAAGAAAAAAAAGACCATCTATATAAGTTCCGAGTTAATGACACTCCCTGGCCCTTTTCCCCTCATATCAAGCAAGGGACTGACCGCCCATTGACACATAGGCGTAATCGTTCAAATCCCTGTCAAATACTAGCCAACTTGAGTGCAAAACCTACACTTTATCTCACGCTATGCTAGTTGGTGTTCGATAGATAGAGATAGATAGAGGGTTAAATTCATTGGGACTGATGCACGGTGATGGTGAGTTCGTGTGTATGTATGTGTTAGGGAACGGAGGGAAGGGTAGAGAGGAAGGAGGGGGGGGGGGTAGATAAAAGGTGGGAGGGAAAAGGAAGAAGAAGGGAAAAAATAATAAACTGAATTAGGAAGATGAATTTCTACTTATGCTCTGTATTTCGTTCTCTCTTCCTTTTCTTCTCTATTGACTTAGTTTCTCTTTTCTTCCGCGTCCATCTTTCTCCCTCTTTTTTTTTTTTTTTTCTCCGTCTCCCTATGCCTTCTTGCTCTTTCCTTCTTATCCCCCTCTCCCAACTCCCACAGCCTCTCTTCCCCCTCTTCCTTTCCCCCCCTCTCTCTCGCCCCCCCTCCTTCTTCTACCCACTTCCCCCCTTTCTCATCCCCTATCTCCTCCCCCTCCCCTCTCCCACCCCTCTTCCCACTCCTACTTCCTTCCCTTCCCCCCGTTTTCCCAATTCCTTCTCCCACCCACCCCCTTCCTCCTCCCTCCCACCCACTCCCTCCTCCCTCCTTGCTCCCTCCCTCCTTCCTCCCTCCCTCCCACCCCCCCCACTCCCTCCTCCCACCCCCCCACCCCACCCCCATTCCCAACCTCTGGGAATGGGAACGGGATGTCAGGGAATAATGCACTCACTCGATTCCAGAGTCCTGTCAGACAATCCGTCAAAGGTCCGGTCAAGAATTCCATGGCGGGCTTTCCTATCTGTCTGATAATGTGGTCAGTGCCAGTTGCGAGGAATAAACCAGTTCTTGTTGATTATGACGGATGGGGGAGGATTTGCGCTTGTTTGTTGTTGTTGTTGTTTTTGTTTTTGTTTTTGTTGTGTGGATGTTTTGTTTGTTTGTTTGTGAGGGAGAGTTTGTTTGTGAGAGTTTGTTTGTGTGTGTGTGAGAGGGAGAGAGAGAGAGAGCGTTTGTGTTTGTGTATGTGTGTATGTGTGTGTGTATGTGTTGAGATCAAAGAAAGTCCTGGTCTTAACAACAAGTGATATCTAGAAACAAAAACAAGATACACAAACAAAGAAAATACATCCCCCACAAAAAACGCCAATCCCCCCGCCCCCCGCCCCCAACCCCACCCCCTCAGAGACATTCTCCCCCCCCACCCCCAACCCCCACCCCCACCCTTCGGGAAAAAAAAAAATCAAATTCATCCACTTTCATCATTTATTGCACTAATCTGCAACCGAGACATGCGTTGCAAACTGCCGGCACGCTAACCCTGGCTCCTCCACGCAACCGCCCGAGTCACGTTTGCAACAAAAGACAATTGCATGTGGCGTGTACTAGAATTGCAGTTGGAAGTCAGCAAAGAAAAAATATATTTCTAGTAATTATATCTTGGAATACGCGTGTATGTCAGTGTGCTAGTTCGTGGGAGTCAGATGGATAGATAGGTAGACAGATAGATATAAAGATATAGAGATAGAAAGGTAGATAGATAGATATAGAGATAGAAAGGTAGATAGAGTGACAGACAGACAGACAGACAGACAGATAGATAGATAGATAGATAGAGATAGATAGATAGATAGATAGATAGATAGATAGAGAGAGAGAGAGAGAGAGAGAGAGAGAGAGAGAGAGAGGGAGAGAGAGAGAGAGAGAGAGAGGGAGAGAGAGAGAGAGAGAGAGAGAGAGAGAGAGAGAGAGAGAGAGAGAGAGAAAGGAAAGCTAAAATAGAAAAAAAATAAAATAAAATCGACAGAAAGAGATCGGCGAAATAAAATTAAAAAATCATCTCCTTCAAATAATTTTCCATAAATAAATCCGAAAAAAAGGTAAAACCAATAACACTTCAATCAAATCATCCAAAACAAAAAAAAAAACGACCCAGAACATCATGTCTCCATCACAGAAAACGGGAAACAAAACAGCCTCTCGCCTTTCTCGGGAAATCGCGGGATATTGCGAGATAATTAGGGCCATTCCCGCGTCGGTGTTCGACCATTTAAATCCTATTCGGACAAATAAGTCGACAAACAAGCGATAATGGGTGATAATGGAGAACGGTCATCATCAGCACGAAGTATATCCGACTGTACCTTTCGATTCCCGGATGTTGCGTTGTTAGGAGAGAAAGGATTGGAAAATTGTTGGAAGGAAAAAAATAAAATGGAAGGAGGCAAAGAGAGAAGAAATTAGTGAAATTATAGATAAATATAATAGATAAGATCACATGTATATGAAAAAATAGCATAGTTATACGTAAAAAAAAAATAAAAAAAAAAAAAAAAAAAAAAAAAATAATAAAATAACAATATGCAATGGGGAAAAAAAAAAAAAAAAATTCACGAGCCTCAGAAGCCAGCAAGTAGAAGCTTAACACATCAACACTTCTCCCTACATGTCAAGTCTTCAATCACGTTTAGAGCGAAGCTTTAACACGACTGGAATCTCGAATGGGTAATTTAAGGGACATAACTATTACGTATTGGAGGCTTGCGTGTAACACTAACTTCTGCTCTATCTGCACGTTTTTTTTTTGTTTTTGTTTTTTACTATTATCATTATTATGGAAAAAAATATATATAAATAGCCCCCTCACCCCCACCCTCCCATCAGGAAAATAGGCCGGCAGAAACGAAAGAAGAGAAAAAAAAGAAAAAAAAAAGAATAAGAAATGATTATGATATCCAAGCAAATATATCAACAAATAATTTCTTTCTCCGCATCCCTCCCTTCTTCTCTATCCCCTCCCCCATTCCCTTCCACCCCCCACACACACACACCA
>NC_061859.1:12085147-12092647 GCF_019202785.1 Penaeus chinensis
AAGCGAGAGACGGAGAGAGAACGAGAGATAAACACAGAGACAGTGCCCGAGTGTGAAAGGAGCGGAAATATCTGTCAAACGAGGCAAGAAATATGTCCTCCGAAGCCAAAAATCCGAAGAAAATCGAGGAAGAAATAAATGAATTCAAGAACCAGCGAAGGAGACGGAGGTTGTGACACCGAATAAGATTTTTGTGTTTGACGACCTTCGTTTGAAAGGAATACCAAATTTTGACTTTTTTTTTCGGGAGTCGGATGAGGTTTCGCGATGGTCGTGGATATTTTGAGAAGTGAAATCCGCGAGATTTCTATTTTGTGTAACTGTATGGACGTTTGTATCGATTGTTTCTTTTTTAACGATATATGTGATTTTGTGAACGTATGTGCTTCTGCTCTTTCTTTCTTTTCTTAAAGAATCCTTGCGGAAGAATGCACATTAGTATTAACGTGATTAACGAAGACTAACACCGCACAAACACCGCACAAAGGCACCACTAACACGACACTTCACGAAGATAACACTGCACTAACAAGACGTAAGAGCGAGCACCACAGCACCAACATAACACAACACTGAGTGAACACGTCGATCAGAACTTAACACTACACGGATAACACTGGAGGAAGGGGCTTACCTGTGCCAGACGGGAGCGAGATGGGCGTGAGTTGATTCGGGGGCGTGACGACCTGCGGCGGCTGGCCCTGCACGCCCGTGTTGTGCTGCAAGGGCGGGGGCTGCTGCTGTTGTTGGGGCTGGTGCTGCGCCTGCTGCTGCGGGGGCTGCGGCAGCGTGGGCACCTGCGTCTGCACGGGCGGTGGCTGGGCGGCTGCGACCGACACGGGCGGCGGGCTTTTCTTGCCCGGCTGGGGGCGCGGCTGCTGTTGCTGCTGCGCCTCCCTCGCCCACGCCATGTACTCCTTGTTGAAGCCCACGGCCGAGGGCTCGCAGTAGCCCACCTGCGGCCCGGCCATGTAGGCCCCGTACTCCGGCTGGTGGTGGCCCTGGGGCATCACCATGTGCTGGGGCATCATGTTGGAGGCGAGGCCGCACGCTGCGCGGTAGTCTACATACTCGTCGTAATACTGTCCGCAGGCGGCGCCGGCCATGTCATAGCCGTAGCCGTTGTTGAAGGCGTTCTCGTAGTAGGAGGTGTAGGCCGGCGGCTGCGCCGGGTATGTTTCGTAGAAGGTCTTCTGCATTGCGGAGGCAGTGGGGGCGGCTGGGACGACGCCTGCGCTGGCCGGTGGTATGTCCTGCGTGTCACACGGCACCAGGTGTACTGACCCTTGGCCCGGCTCGCCCATCTTCTCGACCTCAGGTCACGTGCCCCGGCTCAGCCAATCACGGGCCAGGAACGAGGTCAGCCGCTCGCCTGCAAGAGGGAATCATGTGAACGCGCGGCAAGCCCGGCCCCTTGACCCTGCGTGACCTAGCTTGCCTATCATGACACGCCGTTTAGTGCGTTACCAAAACACAATTAATTAGGGAGATTTATGACCTAAATTTGAGCACAGGTGAGATGTCCATAACACATGAAACGGTGTTAATTGGTCCATTAGGCTGACACTAAAGACAGGAAATATATACATGTTAATATACATGTTGATGAGGACGAAACGAGATAAAGAAATTATAAAAGCAAATACCTAACTGTATATTACCAACGATGGAGACAGAATCTATAAAAATAAGCCTATTACTCTATGAAATACAATAATTAAACACTACATTGCTTATTAACTGTAAGCCTTCAGACATATTGATCTGAATTCTCACACACGCTACAAAACCGATATGCACTTGATTCAATAGATATATTAGATTAGTATGGTCATGGTGATGATGATGGTAATTATCAAAGCAAGAACAACAGTGCTAATGATGACTAATAAAACAATTAGACAACAACGACAGCGGCAGTAATATCATAAATAGCAACTGTAATACAGCTGATAAGAATAAACAATTGATGCCAATGAAAATTATAATTCTAAATGTAAAACGAATCGTGATAACATTGTTACAACAGAAACAGCAGTAACAGTTACAACAACACCAACGTTAACAACAGCAATAATAATAATAATAATAATAATAATAATAATAATAATAATAATAATAATAATAATAATGACAATAATGATAATAATAATAATAATAATGATAATAATAATAATAATAATAATAATAATAATAATAATAATAATAACGATTAATAATATTAATGATTAATAATAATGATTAATAATAATAATAATAATAGTAATAATAATAATAACAATAATAATAACAATAACAATGATAACAATAATAATAATAACAATAATGATAATAATAATAGCAATGATAATCGTTATAAAACAACAACAACAATAATAATAGCAATAATAATAATAATAATAATAATTATAATAATGATAATAATAATAATGATAATAATAATAATGATAATAATAACAATAACAAAATAGTAGTGATGATAATGATATCAATCATAGTATTACTATCAAATTCAAAGTCAGAATACGTTATTAAATTTGTCACAATGGTTATTCTCATTACATAAGAACATACTTTACAGCACATCTAGATATAAGATCCACACAGAATTAATGGAAGTCTTGCTTCTCCTTTTATTTTGAAACCTGGTGTGAATAATGATTTAAGAAATGTTCTTTTAATGTATAGCTTGTATTCGTGTTCTGACTGTTTCTGATATGATGAGGCAATTGGGTCCAAATCATACCTGTCTTGATTGGATACAGGTTGTGTCGCCTATGGTTGGAAGGGTTAATATCTACTTTGGATAAAACCTTGAATTATTTTGTGAATTAGTATGCAAGTATCATAGCTGTAGTTGTATTGTACTGTTAGCCAGTTCATCTATGTGTGGGATAATGTGGTCATACTTATTTACGTTACGAATGCAACTATCGTAGCAAAACTTTGTAATTATTTTCAGAATTTGACCTTTGGTTGTTTGTTGTACCCCATATGTTTAAGCAATAGTTGATTATACTAAGAGCTAGTGTTTTTACAACGGATGTCCTGGTTTCAGCAAGGATTCTATTTTTCAAATGTTTTAGGTGCATCAATGTGCCGAATTCTTTTCTGTGGAAGTTGTCGACATGTGTCTCAAATGTTATGAATCGATCAGTGTAGGGTTTTTATCGAAGTCTTCGGTCATGGTTAGTGTTTACAGGAATTTGTGCGATGTTTTGTCGACTACCTATGAAGCTACATCGATTTATATCTGGATTTATTTTGAGGCTATTTGTGTCAAAGTACCCTTTTACTTCTGCCAGTGTTTCCTTTTCTTTTCTTTTTTTTAACATGAGAAAAATTGTGAATCATTTTGGGCGATGGTTGATAGATTATTTACGATTATTGTGAACAGAAATGGGCCTAATATAGATCCTTGTGGAACGCCCAAAGATAACATCTGTTTTGTTGATATATTCTCAAGAATTCTAACTGATTGGGTTTTGTTACTGTAATGATAACGATAATAATAAGAAGAATATGGTAGAAATAAGGCAAAATAAATAATGTTAACAATAAGAGCAATAATGATGATTATAACAATTATACTGATGATAATAATAAAAGTAATAATAATAATGATAATAATAGTGATACTAAAGACAATGATAACAATAACATTAACAACAATAACACTGATACTACTACTACTAAAAGTAATAATAGCAATAAGAAGCACATATATAAGACTAATAATAATAATAATAATAATAATAATAATAATAATACTATTCATAGTTATAAAAACAATAATAATATTCATAGATATAAAAACAATAATAATAATCATAATGACAATACTGAATGCAAATAATGATAATAATAATAACAATAATAATAAGAATAATCATAATAACGATAATAATAATGATAATAATAATAATAATAATAATAAGAATAATGATAATAATAATAATAATAATAATAATGATAATAATGATAATGATAATATTAATAATAATAATAATAATTAAATACTACTACTACTACCACTGCTAATTATAAAGGCGATGATAATAATGATAATGATAATAATAATAATAATTGATAATGATAATAATAATTATATTAATAATAACAATATATCAATATTAATTTTAAAAATAATAACAAAAACAAGAATGAAGACGATAATATCAACAACAACAATAATAATAACGACGATAATAATAACAACAATAGAATAATGATGATGATGATAATAATAATAATAATGATAATAATAATAATAATAATAATAATAATGATAGCAATAATGACAATAATAATAAAAATCATGATGGTAATAATAATCATGATAACAATAACCATAAAATAAATAATAATAATAAAGGTGATAATGATAATGAAAATAACAATAACAGTAATAATAATAATAATAATAATGATAATAATAATAATAATGTCAGTGATGATGATGGTAATGATAATGAAATCATGATGACAACAACAACAATAATAATGATAATAATAATAATAATTATTATTATTATTATTATAATTATTATAACAATAAGAATAACAATGGTGATATACTACTATTACTATTACTAATATTAATAACAATAATAATAGTAATAGTATTGATATAAATCATCATCATTCCCTCATCATAATGATAATAGTAATAATAATAACAATGACAGTAATAATAATAATTATAAAAGATAATGATAATAATAATAACAATAATAATAACAACAATAATAATAATAATAAGAAGAAGAAGAATAAAATAATGAAAATAACAATAATAATAATAATAATAATAATAATACCAACAACAACAACAAGAACAACAATAATAATAATGATAATAATAATAATAATAATAATAGTAATAATGATAATAATAATAATAATAATAATAATAATAATAATAATAATAATAATAATAATAATAATAGTAATTACAATAAAGATGATAATAATGATAAAAATGATGATAAAAATAACAATAAAAATGGTACGCTTATTAATACTAATATTAAACAATAATGATAATAATGATAATAATGATAATAATGATAATTATAATAATTATAATTATAATAATTAAAATAATAATAACAAAAATAATGATAATATAAAGATATTAACTATATTAATAATATTAATAATAATAAAGATAACATTATAATTATAATAAAGTGATGATAATATGTTAATAATAATAAATGAAGATAATAATAAAAATAACAATAATAATGATGATAATAAAAATAACATTAACAATAACCATAACAATAACAACACAACTGCCGATGAAGATGATGATACCCTCGATCACGATTAAGATAACGATATAATCCCACGGGAAGACACCACACACACACACACACACACACACGCACACACACACGCACACGCACCTTATCCAACAGGCGACCACCATTAAAAACAACAATAATCCTTTCGCAGAGAACACCGAGCACACTATCTCCAGGGCGTTGAAGTCACCGAGAATCTCCCGGTTTTCTGAGAAGACTCGCCAGCCAGCCAGCCAACCAGCCCGAGTCTTTAAAGGAGGAACCTGGCCACGAAGAGGGACTCCTCCCGCTAAGGTCCGTGTCACAGCGGAGACTTACGGAGGGCCTTGGCTCACCAGGAAAACTAATGACTTCGGGTTATCGGTGGGGCTTGTACGGTGGGGGTGGGGGTGGGAGGAGGAGGAGGAGGAGATGGAGGAGGAGGAGGAGGAGGAGGAGGAGGAGGAGGAGGAGGAGGAGGAGGAGGAGGAGGAGGAGGAGGTAGGTAGGTAGGGCGTGGGGGTGGAGGAGGAGGAAGGGCGTGGGGGTGGAGGAAAGAGGGGGGGGGGGCTGGAGAGAGAGAAAAGAGGGGGGGATGGAGGGAGAGGAAAGAGGTGGGTGGAGGGAGGGGGGAGGAACAGGGAGGAAGGGGGATTAAGGGGAAGGGAGGGGGAGGGAGGGGGGAGAGAAAGGGGGGAGGAGGAGTGAGAGAGAAGGGATGGAGAGGGTTTGTAGGGGTGGGGGAAAGGGGGGAGGAGGAGGAGGTAAGTGTGGGGTGGGGGGGAAAGGATTCGCAGGGGGAGGGAGAGAGGGAGTGGAGGGGAAGAGGGAGAGCGAAAGGGGGGAGGGGGTAGGCGGGAGATGGATATAGGAGGAGAAGGGTAGGCAGAGGGGGAGGGAGAGGCGAAGTAAGCAGGTGTACTCGTACATATATGTCTAAAAATTTACACAAACCAAAACAAATCCACAAGAAAAGAAAAGAAAACTCAACGAATCTACCAACACAACAATCTATAACAAATACAAACAATAATAATAATGACACAAAAAAGAAGGTTTCCAAATGCCCTATATTCCCAAATAATCTGAGGTAAACCAACAAACAATTATAGACCGAAATGTCACCAGGGAGCGGCTGGTAAGATCATCTTGCGGTCAGAGCTGTTATCAACATAACATCCTGTCCCAACGCTTGTCACTGCCCCCTACCCCCTGCCCCCTACCCCCTTTTTCCTTATATACCCCCCTGCCCTCCACCCCCCTTTTCCTCATATACCCCCACCCCACCCCTTCCCCCCCCTATCGCCTATCATTACCGTCATGAACTTCGATTACCTTGTGATCTTTATGGAAAATACATCTCTCAGCAAGATAATTAGTGATTTTTCAATATTTTTTTTTCGCGTATCAGTGATATATATATAAATATATATATATATATATATATATATATATATATATATATATATATATACATATATATATATATATATATATATATATATATATATATAAAGAGAGAGAGAGAGAGAGAGAGAGAGAGAGAGAGAGAGAGAGAGAGAGAGAGAGAGACAGATATATAAATAGATAGGTTTTTTTCTTAGCATATCTTCGATAGACAGATATACATCAATAGACAGAGGGATAATAAATGGATAGAAATAGATAGATAGACGGATACATATATATGTATATATATATATTTATATATCCATATATACACACAGATATACAGAAACGAATGAATACATAGATACACTGATAAGCTCCTTTTATTCTTTTATCATTTTTTTTCTTTCATGAGATAGTCTCTTCCTGAAGATCTGCGCCGCTGATTATCTTGATATCCTGATAATCTCTTTTTGCCGCAATCAGCGTTGGGATCTGATAATTGATGTATCAGTAAATCTACTTCTATTAATCTTGCGGTCTTTTTGGATGTGAAATAAAGGCTCTTTGGATCGTTAATATTATCAGATATTTTTTTTTTTTTTTTTTTTTTTTTGGTGTGTGTGTGGGGGGGGGGGGGGGGGGAGGTAAGTGATAAAGAGGAATTATGGTTTCGATGTTTCCTCTTCGTTCTCATGAAAGTGATTCATGCTTTTAGAGTATATATACATTTTAAGAGACTTTTAACTTCTTGCTTTATCTCTTTACTTTTTCTTTTTGTCTCTGCTTCTGTGTCTGCCTCCGTCTTTGTCTCTGTCTC
>NC_061859.1:12097647-12102647 GCF_019202785.1 Penaeus chinensis
ACATTCAATAACTATCATAACAGATCACAAAAACAAACAAACATAAAAAAGCACCAGAACACACTACAACAACCCCCCCAAAAACATGATAGATAAATAAATAGATAGATGAATAAATAAGTAAAGATGTCCCTCCCTTCCTTTCCCTACTGCCCTTGCCCCCCCCCCCCCTCCTCTCCCCATGTCCTACGGAGAGAAAGAAAAAAAAATGCTACAACAGGCTTGTCATATGCAGGTCAGCCAACACCTACAAGCCAGAGACAAAGCCGTGATAGCTCCCCCCCCCCCCTTTCACGGATGTGTTTTGGCTTTCATGTTCTATTAATAACTCCCCCCTATCCCCCCCCCCACCCTCCCTGCCCTCTCCTTCTCGGCTTCCCCTTTCTCCCCTCCTTCGTCTATAAACTTCTACTCCCCTCCTTTGCATACCTTCTCCCTCTCTTCCCTTATTCTTGATACACATCCCATATTACTCCTCCTTCCTTACTTCCTTTCCCTTTCTCTCTCTTCCTCTCCCTCCCACGCCCTTTCTTCACCCCCCTCCTATCCCCCTCCCACTTCCCCTCCTTCACCCCTTCCCATCCCCTCTCCCTCTTTCCCTCCTTCACACACCCTCACTCACCCTCTATCAACCCTCTCCACCTCTTCCCTCTCCACCCTCCACACACCCTCTCTCCCTCCCTCCCTCGTCCACTCCTCCCAGCACCCCCCTCCACCCCCCCCCCCCCCCTCCACTCCCTCCACCACCCCCTTCCCATTCTCCTCTGAAGGCTGTACTAAGCTCCTGCAATGATTAATGAAGCTGAGAAGAGGAGGAGGAAGGGAGAAAGGGAGGAAGGTAGAGAGAGTGGAAGGGGGAGGGAGGAAGGGAGGCAGGGAGGAAGAGGATGGGGTAGGGAGGAAGGGAGAAAGGGAGGAAGGTAAAGAGAGAATGGGTGAGGGAGGGAGGAAGGGTGGAAGGGAGAGAGATGATGGGGGTAGGGAGGAAGGGAGAAAGGGAGGAAGGTAGAGAGAAGGTGGGGGAGGGAGGCAGGGAGGAAGGGGGGGAGAGGATGGGTGAGGGAGGGAGGAAGGGTGGAAGGGAGAGAGATGATGGGGGTAGGGAGGAAGGGAGAAAGGGAGGAAGGTAGAGAGAGAATGGGGAAGGGAGGAAGGGAGGCAGGGAGGAAGGAGATAAAAAGGAAGAAGGGAGGAGAAGCGGAAGGGTGTAAAGAGAGCAAAGGGGTAAAGAAAGGAAGAATGTAAAGGGAGGAAGGGAAGGCGGGAGTGAGGAGAGGAATAACAGTAGGATGATAGGAAATGAGTTTGACAAAAGGGAGGTAGAAGGTAAGGAGAGGCGAGAAAGGGAGAAGCAATAGGGAGATTGGCATGGAGGAGTGAGAATATGTCAAGAGATGAGAAAGACTGAAAATGAATATTTGTTTCTTGTTGATAACTAGCGAGGAACTGGCGGTAGTTTATGCAAAAGGTAAGAATAGACAAGAATGGACAGCGCAAAAATGCAAGAGAATGCAATTGATGTCACGAAGTTTCTTTTTCCCCAAATAGGGGAGAGACGTTGGAGATTATGTTTAATGACTAATCTAAGAGAAAGGATGACTTGCCTCAATGGATTCGGTATTGTCTGTGTATGTACGTGTATGTATCAGCGTACGTGTAAGTGTACATATACCTGCGTGTAAATGCACATGTATACTGAAAGCGCATTGATATTTTTTAATAATTACCACTTGAAATCAATAATTTACACGCAGGTACCCCTCCCCCCCCCCCTCTCTTATCATATCTTTGACCAATATTTCCACTCACGCCCCGATAATGAACATTTGACCTAGCTCGCGGGGTCAAAGCAAAGATGACCTTACGGTAGGCGATGCGATTTTTTTTTATAGGGTCATCAAGACTAATTAAGCGGGTTCAATGTGTGACGTAGGGCAGAAAGGGAACGAAAATTAATGATTGTGAAGCGAGTGTGAAGGGACGCTGTGTTTGCCTGTGGCTTTAGCATATGATGGGAGTGATTTGCGCGGGTTTGATGGAAAATTAGGTGAGAGGGGAGAGGGGGAGGGGAGGGGAGGGGAGGGGGAGGGAAAAGAACCGGAGAGAAAAGGGGAGGGAGGGAGAGGTAAGAGGGAGGGGGAGGGGGAGGGAAGGGGAGGGAAGGGGAGGGAAGGGGAGAAAGGAGGGAAGGGGAAGAAATAGGAGAAGGGAAGCTGAAGCAAAGGGGGAGGAAGGGAGGGGGTGGTGGAGGAGGGGAAGAGTAAGGAGGGAGAGACAGGAAGGGAAGAGGAAAGAGGGAGTGAGGAAGGAGGGTAGAGAGAGAATGAGGATAGAGGAAGGAGGAAGAGAGAATGAGAGAAGAGGAGAATGAGGGAATGAGGAGGGAAAAGGAGAGGGAAAGAGAGAGTAAAGATGGAGGAGATGGAGTGAGGAAGGGTAGCTAGGAGAAGGGCAGAGAAAGAGCGAGACGGGAAGAATGAGGATAGAGGAAGGGAAAGTGTAGATAGAGAAGAGGGAGCGAGGGAAGATGGAAAGGTGGATAAAGCAGGGGAATGATAAGAGACCGTGGTAGAGAAGGTGGTATTTTTCTATAACTGATTAGTACAGAAACACTGGTTTAGAGGAATGGCATCCACCTAATGTAGAGAGGTGGGGGCGGGGATGATTGTCCGTATGTATGTGTGCGTGGGGGGGGGGGAGGTAAAGAGCAGTTCATGAATCCGTTTTATCACATAAACTCTTGTCCCTTGGTATAATTCGACTGACTTTTCTGTTGATCGAATATTCCTATAAATAATTATTGAATAAGCAGTGAATAAACACATCTAACATTATGATCAGTATGTCTCCAACAGTATAAAGAGATGACCGCGAATTCAATCTCAACTGGATACATAAGTTCAAATAAAACAAACTTTCAGGAGCAATTACTCTCCGCTTGGTGAGGTCAAACTAGGTCGAAGTCGGGGCGGCCGCGGGCACAGGTCACAAGGGGGTCATTAGCACATTGTCGTCAATTGCGGGCAGGAGGTCAAAGGCCAGAACTCACACCCGGTCAGTCTTTTATTATTTCTTTGTATATGACCTCGTATCAATGGAGTTTGGAGGAGCGGCGTCAAAGCTGAGGTCAAACGCATGCAATTAAGGAAGCTTCAAAGGCAATACATTTGACCTAATAATGGCAAATGACCCTCATGATCTTATCGCTCTGGAAGGATGTCGGGAAACGTGTCTCTTACCTTCACAATGAAACAAGAAATAGAGAAAATACGAAGTAAAAAAAAAACATCGTCGATTCTCGTACCCGCAACTGCACGCCAATTCGCTCATTACCAAAATAGGAAGACGATCATTAATATCTGATAATGAAGTCAAATCAGAAACAGAGGAGGGATTCTGTTATGCATTTCACTCTACGCCTTAATTAACCCGCTTCTTAAACATAAAGAAAAGGAAACGATACAAAGATAAACATATATATAAAGGTAAAAAAAACATACATCTTTCTATTTCTCCTAAATGTAGACGAATAACAAAGAAAAAAGAAGGAAAAAAAATCATAATAAATGAAGAGCGCTTTGGATTTCTCAGATTTAATGGTCACCGAGACAAATGGAGTGCTCTGCTAGTGTTCTTTTTTTTGACAATTACCTCAGTAGCATTGTAATTATTATTAATCATTACGCCGCCTTTTGTAATGAACGTTGAGCGAGAGAGTCGTTTTCTTAGAAGGCTGTGGAATTTCCTTATTTTTTTATCTTTCTTTTTTAATGTTTCGCTTTTCTTTTGTTTTCTGTTTAGGGGGAGAAGCGGTTAGATATTTGCTGATAGAGGGAGAAAGAGAGAGAGAGAAAGAGAGAGAGAGAGAGAGAGAGAGAGAGAGAGAGAGAGAGAGAGAGAGAGAGAGAGAGAGAGAGAGGGAGGGAAGGAGGGAGGGAGGAGAGAGGAGATAGATGGATAGATAGATAGATAGAGAGAGAGAGAGAGAGAGAGAGAGAGAGAGAGAGAAAGAGAAAGAGAAAGAGAAAGAGAGAGAGAAAGAGAGAGAGAGAGAGAGAGAGAGAGAGAGAGAGAGAGAGAGAGAGAGAGAGAGAGAGAGAGAGAGAGAGAGAGAGAGAGAGACAGAGACAGAGAGACCGGGAGAGAGGGAGAGAAACAAGCAGACATACAGATCAAATTCCCAAAACGATAGAAATCTGAAGGCATGCGCGCATTAGTGTATGCACATCTGTATGACTATGCCCCGATGTGTATAAATATACATCAAAATAAAACGTAAATAAACATCATCCATTTATAATAATAATAATAATAATAATAATAATACAAAATCTTAATCACTCGCAGCTAACCTCTCCTCTCCTTCTTTCTCTCACCTCGCCCATCACTAGCCCCCCCCACCCCACCCCACCCCCCCTCACCCTCACCCCCAAGCAAGGTCAGGGCACGTGAGGGTCAGTTAACACATTGTCGTGAAAATTCAAGACCGGGAAGGAACTTGGAAACCGGTCAAGGGAACTATTCATTTAACAATATTATCAGTTTAATTACTAGCATTATTTTTTATTGCTGTTATTATATATCGGTGTTTTTATTAGTGTTATTTTCTTGATCGTTGCTTTTGTGTTGTTTTTTTGTTATCACTACTGTTATTTTTATTATCATTCTAATATCTATCATTAGTACTAGTATTAGTATTATCATTATTGTTATCATTATTATTGTTATTGCTGTAATTATTATTATTATTATTATTATTTATCTTATTGCTATTATCATCATCGTTATTACTGTAATTACCATTATCATTATTCTTATAATACTATAATAATAATAATATTAATATTAATAATAATTATGTTAATAATAAGGATAATTATAATAATAATAACAATAGCAATAAAAATAATAGTAATAGTAATAATAATAATAATAATAACAACAATAATAATAATGATAACAACAACAATAATAATAATTATAATAATAATGATAATAAC
>NC_061859.1:12110147-12112647 GCF_019202785.1 Penaeus chinensis
TATGCCTCTCCAGTGTCTTAGATTACCTTGATGGTGGAGTTCGTGGTCACTCCACAGCTCTGTCTTCGGGAGTGTTCTTGCTTGGCGAGTGTGGGAACCTCTCTTGCATTCTGGAGTGTCCGCGAGGTGGTTGGTGGGGAGGAGTGTTTGTGTTTATGTTTTCTCTACTTTTGTGTATTTTGTGAATGTTTTGTTATTGTTAAGTTGTGGTTAATTGGTTATTGACGAAGTATTGAAACTGTGAAATTTCTGTTTCTTGGGGTGACAACAGCTTAGCATTGAGTGTGAATATTGGGGTCACAATCTCGTTCACACTGTGATGGCGAGCTCCATAGTGTTTTTTTCGCTCTCCCTCCCCGATATGTATAAACAACCGAACACACACTTCGCAGGGAGTTGTTCCCCCGTCAGGAGAGCGGCAAGGAGGAAGGGACACTGGCTCCGTGGTGTCTTGGCGGCGATCTTACGTGCCTGGGGTCTTCCGTCGCGTGCCGGGGAGGAGTCGCTGATCTTGAAGAAATCTAGGGCGAAGGGAAAAGCCTGACGTCCGTCCGCCCGGCTCCCTTGAGGCTTCTCTTTTTTTTCTAACAACAGCTGGCGTTTGGCTGAGTCACGTCCGCAAATAGTAAGGCGGAAGAACTGTTATGTATGCGTTAAAAAAGTGCTTTGGAGAGTTCTTTGCACAGGATATACTTTGTGTTCGTCTTGTTTCTTTCGCCTTATTCTTCAGTTTCAAACGCGGAGAGTCACCAAACCACCAATAACATCCAATTATCAACCGCCACAACAATAACCATCATCACAATCACAAAACACAAACACGTAAACAAACAAAATGGCCGACCATCACATCAACCCACCAGAAAAAAAAAAAAACCACACCAGCTTCACAACCAAACCCAAAATCATTTCCCAATTCCTCAAGGCTTCGAATCCCACTCTCGGGGCAGCCTCTCGGGGCACAACACAGACAGACACACACACAACACCCTGAGCGAGCGAACCAATCCTCACGGCCAAGCGTACATGAATAACTTATTTTTCGACGAGTCCAAAGACCCAAATGGTATTGATTGGGGATCACGTGGTTCGAACCCTCGTTATGCACAGGGAGGATGATTGACTATTGGCCGGCTGGAGATACCGTGTTTATCTGCCCCCTTGTCCAATCTGCACTTGTCTTTGTCAGCGGGGAGAGGGGGAGGAGGGGAGAGGGGAGAGGGAGGAGAGGAAGTGGGAGAAGGGAGAGGGAGGGAGGAGAGGAAGTGGAGGAGGGGAGAGGGGAGAGGGAGGAGAGGAAGTGGGGGAAGGGAGAGGGAGGGAGGAGAGGAAGTGGAGGAGGGGAGAGGGGATATGGGAGAAGGAGGAGCGAAGAGGGGGTAGGAAGGATAAGAAATGGCGGAAGGAGGAGGGAAGAAGGGAAGCGAGAAGGAGATAGGAGAGGGAGTAGAAAAAGAAAGAGGATAGAAGGAGGAGAATGGGGGAACGAGGAAAAGGAGATAGAGGAGAACGAAGAGGGAAGAAGAGGGGATGGGACGAGAGAGGGAATAGAGAAAAAAAAAGAGAAGGGATAGTGAAGAGGAAGGGTGAAAAAAGGGAAAGGGGTGATGGGGAATAAGATTCAACCAATATTCATGAATGGGTAAGATGGGTAACACCTTAGACCCATAGACTATCTTTCAGGTTTTATTTCAGTCATTCCTCATAACCGCCAAATACGAAAAAAAAAAAAAAAAATGTGAATAAATAAGCTAAAGATAAATTAATAAATAAAACAAAATGTAACTTTATAAATTACATATAACTTATCCATAAAATGAGACCAAAGTTGACTCAACCAGTTTTCCCACGATTGGCATTCCCTCATAGCGCCCCCCCCCTCCCATCGCATCCCACCACCCTACACCCCCAACCCCCGCCTCCCCCTCCCCCACCCCCACCCCTACACCGATCACTCTTCCACCCCCTATGCCCCCGGAGAGTATGTTTCCCCTCTCTAGAAACCCCCTATTGGTTCCCCCTTTTCCCCTCCCTTCACGCTACAGTGCACCGTTTAACCCCTTTTACCCCCAACCCCCTCAACTCCCCCTCCCCTCCCCCCCAACAACCCCCCACCCTACACACTCCACAAAGCATTTTTCGGACGATCTCGTCTCCTTTCGTCTCGATATTGTGGTACGAGAAATACGTATATATGTGTATCTTATGATGGTGATTTTTTGGGGGTGTCTGTCTTGTCGAAATTTAGGGGTATGTATCTATTACCTTCGGAGAAAATCATTTTAGAAACGTTTTTTTTTTTTTTTTAGTCTTGTTTTAAGGAATGGGATACATGATAATTATCACGCGTATGAATGGAGAGTGTTTATTGGCAGGCAAATCGGCAACCCTTTTCTTTTCCCCTTCTCCCCCCCCTCCCCCCTCCCCCTCTTCCTCCTCCTCCCTTTTCTTCTCCCTTCTCTTTCCCCCTCCTCTTTCTTCTCACTCCATTCTTTCCCCT
>NC_061859.1:12145147-12157647 GCF_019202785.1 Penaeus chinensis
CCTCCTCCTCCTTCTCTTCCTCTCTTCCTCCCTCCCTCCCTCCCTCCCTTCCTTAACCCCACCCCTTTCCGTAATCCCTTACCACCATCCCCGCTAACGACACCCCTCCCCCTCCCACAACACCCTTACCCTCCCCCCGTCCCCCTGAACCCCCACTAACCACCCATAGATCACCCATTATTACGGCAATGATATATAAGAATCGGTGCACTCCACATAATTACAGCATCCAAAGCTGGGTTGCGCGCCCGTAGAGTTTCTCCAGCGCCAGGCGGAGGAGATGATGTAAGATCTTCCTCCCATCGCTCCCTCCCCCCCATCCCCCCCCTCCTCTCCTCCCATCCCCTCCCCACCCCCACCCCTCCCTACCATCACCCTCAAAAATTAAATTAGTACAAAAGCAAAAGGAAAATGGAAGATGACGATGGAGAAGAAGGGGGATATATGTACGTACGTATGCGTATGTCTATGTGTGCGTTTGTGTGTCTCGTGTATGTATGTATGTATGTAAAACTTTAGGCTGAGAATAATGGTGAAATATGGGCAATAGGCCTAGGAGGTTAGGGATGCTATGGAGGATTAAATTTGTTGGGGGGGGAGGGGGGGGGGGGGGAGGGAGAGGTGACGGATGGGAGAAGGAGGGAAGTGGAGATAAAAAGAGAGGAAAAGAATTAAAAAACAAAAACAAAAAACGAAAAATGAAGTTAATAAAAATAGGAGAAAAGGAGAAAGCAAAATGAAGAGCAGGAGGAGGACATGAGAGGAAGAAGAAGAGGAAAGAGGAAGAAGAAGGAATATGGAGAAGGAATAACAGAAGAAGATGGAGAAGCAGACACAGGAGAAAACGAAGGAGAGAGAATGAGAGAGAAAGAGAGACACAGAGAGAGAGAGAGGGAGAGAGGGAGAGAGAGACAGAGACAGAGAGGGAGACAGAGAGAGAGAGAGAGAGAGAGAGAGAGAGAGAGAGAGAGAGAGAGAGAGAGAGAGAGAGAGAGAGAGAGAGAGAGACATAGAGACAGAGAAAGAGAAAGGGGGGGGGGGGTGGAGGAGAAGAAGAAAAGCAGAGATAATGAAAACGATGATGAACAGGATGATAAGGTTAATAAAGAATGATGATAATGGTAAATGGTGATGGAGATCGTAGTGATGGCGGTGGTGGTGATGATAATGAGTAGAATGAGTAGAAGGAGAAGTATAACAAAAATAAGAACCAGAACAATTAAGAGAGATACAAACTAATAAAAAAACGAAAGATAGATAGATAGATAGATAGATAGATAGATAGATAGATAGATAGATAGATAGATAGATAGATAGAGATAGAGAGAGAGAGAGAGAGAGAGAGAGAGAGAGAGAGAGAGAGAGAGAGAGAGGGAGAAAGACAGAGACAGAGACAGATAGAAAGACAGACAGACAGAGAGAAAGAGAGTGAAGAGAAGAGAAAGAGAGAGAAGAAGAAAGAAAGAGAGAGAGAAGAGGAGAGAAAGAGAGAGAAGAAGAAAGAAAGAGAGAGAGAAGAGGAGAGAAAGAGAGAGATACAAGCCTACACGGAGAGGTAATGAGAAGCTGGCATAATTTATTGCTTCACGAGGACAGGACGGTGAAGCATGCCCCCAGTTGCTCGAATCCGTGTTCCTACTTTTGTAAACATTAAAGTTAAACCCGCGCTGTTGCATCATTATCATTATCTTGTTCTTATCAGTGATGGATATTATCTGCGTTATTGTTTTTTTCGTTTTTTTTTTTTTTTTTTTTCTTTTTTTTTTGGTGGGAGAGAGGGAAGGGGGAGGGGAGGAGGAGGGAAGGGGGAGGGAGGGGAGGGGGGGGAGGGGAGAGGAGGGGAGTTATTCGTGTATGTTTGTTTGTTTGTTGTATGTGTTTGTAATTATTGTTAATCTATTGAAAGGCAGCTTGTATTATCTTATCCTGATGATTTAAGATAGTATTTTTGCTTTTCCTTTAAGAAACTTCTTCATAAGCCACTGAGATTAACAAAAACTGGATGATTAATAGCAGGGTTATTATAATCACCATGAAAGATGGAATATACAAATAGACATATAAATTATTACCCGAACGGGGGAGGGGGAATATATCAAAATGATATTAAAAAATCACAGTGATTCCCTTCTCACTTCCACAAAGAAAACAAAATCATATACATACACATTTTACACACAAACCAAACAAATAAAAGAAGAAAATAAACGACAAGAAAAACAAGAAACAAAAACAAAAAAAGGACTAATGTAACAATATTACCCATACTGGCTGTATGACACTGAAATGGGTACACGGCATCACCTGCAGAGTGCCATCAAATGCATCAACACACACGATAAGAGAGGGAAGAAGGTGGGAGAAGGAGAGACGGGTTGGGGTATGGGTAAGGGTAAGGGTAAGGGAGAGGGTAAGGGTGAGGGTAAGGGTGAGGGTAAGGGATAGGGTAAGGGTGAGGGAGAGGGTGGGGGTTAAGGTAAGGGTAAGGGTAAGGGTAAGGGTGAGGGTGAGGGTAAGGGTAAGGGTGAGGGTAAGGGTAAGGGTGAGGGTAAGGGTAAGGGTGAGGGTGAGGGTAAGGGTAAGGGTGAGGGTGAGGGTGAGGGTGAGGGTAAGAATAAGGGTAAAGTTAAGGGTAAGGGTGAGGGTAAAGGTAAGGGATAGGGTAAGGGTGAGGGATAGGGTTAGGGTGAGGGTAAGGGTAAGGGATAGGGTAAGGGTGAGGGATAGGGTAAAGGTAGGGGATAGGGTAAGGGTAAGGGTAAGGGTAAGGTATAGGGTAAGGGTATGGGTAATGGTAAAGGTAAGGTAAGGGTAAGGGTAAGGGGTTAGGATGGCATGGGATAGAGGAGAGGGAGAAGCAAGGATAAAGATATAGGCAGAAGTAGGGATAGAGGGATATGCTGGCGAGGGTGGGGGTCAGGGTAAGGGATCCAGGGTAGGGGCAGACGTTGGGGTAAGGGAGGTTGGGGTATGGGTAAGGGTATAGGTAGAGAGCAAAAGGAAGTAGGATAAAGGGATTAGGATTATGGGTAAGAAAAATTGGATAGGGGTTAGGGAAATCATAGAAAAATCAAGGCTAAAGAAACTAAAACCAAAAATAATTTTTAAAAAGTGTAAAATGAAAAGATTATGGGTAAGACAAAACAGGATTAGGGTAGGATAGGGTAGGATAGGGATTATGGGTAGGAAAAAAGAGGATAGAGTTAGGGAAATTATAGAAGAAGGAGGAAAGATAAAGAGAAGAAAGAGAGGCTAGAGGAGGAGGAGGAGGAGGAGGAGAAGGAAAGAAGGGACACAGAGAAAGAGAGGCTAGAGGAGGAGAAGGAAAGAAGGGAAACAGAGAAGAAGGAGAGGCTAGAGGAGATGGAGGAGGAGGAGGAAGAGGATGAAAGAAGGGAGAAAGAGAAGAAGGAGAAGCTAGAGGGGGGAGGAGGAGGAGGAGGAGGAGGACGAGGAGGAGGAGGAGGAGAGAACGAAAGAGGTGACGTTACAACACGAGGAAGAAGAACCTAGTAAGCGTCACTCTCCCACGTCACGCCCACCCGTCACCTGAATTGAACGAAGCCCTAACTGTTCCTTCCCTCATGAAACCGCCATCGGCCGTCACGCATCTGCCCGATTTATTGTTCATTTGGAAAAGTGGAAGGAACAAAGATAATTTTAGTAATGCACAGGCAGTTAGCCATTGTTATGATAAAGGTGCAATTCCTGGCGTTACTGCTCCTTTTGGCTGTTTTAGAGGGGGGGTGGGGGTGGGTAGGGGGTGGAGGGAAGGAGGGAGGGAAGGGGTGAGTAGGGGGGAGGAGGGAAGGAGGGAGGGAAGGGGTGAGTAGGGGGGTGGAGGGAGGGAGGGAGGGAAGGGGTGAGTAGGGGGGAGGGAGGGAGGGAGGGAAGGGGTGAGTAGGGGGGGGTGGAGGGAAGGGGAAGGGTTGGGTGGAAGGTGTGGGTGATGGGGAGGGGGAGGGAGGGAGGGAGGGAAGAGGAAGGGGTAGGTGATGGGGAAGGGGGTTGTTGGAAAGGGGTTAGAGGGAAGGAGAGAAGGGAGGGGTGGGTTAAGGGGAAGGAGGGGGGGGTGATGGGAAGGGGTTTGAGGAAGGGAGAGGGGGGAGGGGTAGATAAGGAAGGATGGGTAAAGGGGAGAGGGGGGAGGTGAAAGAATGGCATTGGGAGCATTTTTTTTTTTTTCGTTATTATCTGATATTTGTGTTAATATCATGGTAATTACCACGACTATTTTTGTTATTGTTATTGCTATCAGTATCATTAGTATTAATAATAATACATAACAATAATGACAAATTGATAATGATAATAGCAAAAACAACAGCAACAATCATAACGACAATAATGATAATGATGATGACAATAAGAAAGATAATGATGATAATGATGATGACAATAAGAAAGATAATGATGATAATGATGATGACAATAAGAAAGATAATGATGATAATGATGATGACAATAAGAAAGATAATGATGATAATGATGATGACAATAAGAAAGATAATGATGATAATGATGATGACAATAAGAAAGATAATGATGATAATGATGATGACAATAAGAAAGATAATGATGATAATGATGATGACAATAAGAAAGATAATGATGATAATGATGATGACAATAAGAAAGATAATGATGATAATGATGATGACAATAAGAAAGATAATGATGATAATGATGATGACAATAAGAAAGATAATGATGATAATGATGATGACAATAAGAAAGATAATGATGATAATGATGATGACAATAAGAAAGATAATGATGATAATGATGATGACAATAAGAAAGATAATGATGATAATGATGATGACAATAAGAAAGATAATGATGATAATGATGATGACAATAAGAAAGATAATGATGATAATGATGATGACAATAAGAAAGATAATGATGATAATGATGATGACAATAAGAAAGATAATGATGATAATGATGATGACAATAAGAAAGATAATGATGATAATGATGATGACAATAAGAAAGATAATGATGATAATGATGATGACAATAAGAAAGATAATGATGATAATGATGATGACAATAAGAAAGATAATGATGATAATGATGATGACAATAAGAAAGATAATGATGATAATGATGATGACAATAAGAAAGATAATGATGATAATGATGATGACAATAAGAAAGATAATGATGATAATGATGATGACAATAAGAAAGATAATGATGATAAAGATAACATCATAAGATAATAATTACAGAAACAATTAAAGCGAATTCACCCCCCTTACACCCCCCCCCCCCAAAAAAAAAAAAAATACTGATAATATCCATCACTAATAAGAACATTATTATCTTTGTAATTATCTTTATTATCATCATCCTTGGTGTCATTATTGCTATCATAATCCTCCTCATCATCATACTTAATAGCATCAAGTATAAGTATTATTATGAGTTCACTATCATTATAATTACGATTGTTATCATTACCTTCATCATTATTATCATCACTATCACCATCCTCAATATCACCATTATCATCTTCATTATTATCATCATTTGCATCATCATCACTATTATGATAATTGAAATGATCGATGTCAGCATCACATTTATAAACACTTTCTATAATTCCTATTTTTTTTTGTTTTGTTTTTTGTTCATTGCTTGTTATATTATACTTCGAAATGATAATGACAGCAATGACAATGACAGCAGAAAATAATATCATTACCATCATTTCCATTTCTTACAAACTACTTTCACAAACAAACAAAGCAACATAAAAAACACAACAAAACTGAAATAAACAAAAACAAAAACAAAAGCAAGCACTTCCCTTCATTCCCCCCTCCCCCCCCACCTCCCTCTACATCCTCTCCACCCTCCTTCTCTCCCCTCCTTCCTCGCTCTTTCCTCCCCACCCCTCCCATTCGGAAAGGAGAATAGGGAGAGACGGAAATATACCAAACACGTATTTCTTCGTATGACATGTGACTGACGTGTAGCGATAGACAGCTTGTATGGATAGATTTTTAGCCGATATTGGGCCCGTGTGTCACTGGCGCTCCGGTGGCTTGATCTGATCGCTTGGTTTAAGTCTTGGTTTGTGTCTTGGTTTATGTCTTGGTTTTATGTCTTGGTTTAAGTCTTGGTCTTATGTCTTGGTTTTATGTCTAGGTTTTATGTCTTGGTTTTATGTCTTGGTTTTATGTCTTGGTTTTATGTCTTGGTTTCACGTCTTGGTTTACATATTGGTTTACGGCTTGGTTTACGTCTTGGTTTATTCCTGTTTATTATTCGTGTGTTTTATTTGTCTTGTTCTATTCTCTGTGTGTTTGTTTATTTTTGTTGGTTGGTTGGTTTATGTTTTTGTTGTTTTGTTTGTTTGCAGGTTTATTTCTTTATTTGTTCGTTAAAATATTAGTCAATTTATTTTTCTATCAATTTGTGCAAGCATCTGTCTTATTTGTCTATTTGTTTGTTTGTTTGTTTGATTGGGCATTTATTATTGATTCTTCCATTCGTATATTCATTTAGTAACGCATTTGTTTACTTATCTATGTTTGATTACATGTTTGCTAATCTATCTATTTTTCTACTTCTTCTGCTTCTCCTCCACCTCTTTGTGCATATTTTTCGTCTTTTCTCTCTTCGTCTTTGCCTTCTCTCTCTCTCTCTCTCCCTCTCCTCTCTCTCTCTCTCTCTCTCTCTCTCTCTCTCTCTCTCTCTCTCTCTTTCCTCTCTCTCTCTCTCTCTCTCTCTCTCTCTCTCGCTCTCTCTCTCTCTCTCCGTCTTTTTTCTCCCTCTCCGTCTCCCTCTCTCCTTTCCTTCCTCTTTATCTCCCTCCCACCCACACCCCGTCCCTTCCTCCCTCTCTCTCCCTCTCTCCCTCTACTCTCAGAAATTACCTTCACCCAAATAGGGAGTAGGATGGCACCCTACATGACAAGGTTACCTCCTCCCCTGCCAACTGCCTCGCGCTAAACCAAACCTTATACCCTGTTTCCTGTCTTTTCGGGCAGTTTCAAAATCATTTGAGATTACGTTATGGTTGATAATTCGACAGTAATCGACCCCGTATTCACTACATCCCCCTCTCCCCCTCCCTGCCCACTCTCTGTCTCCTCCCTTATCTTACCTTACCCTTACCTACTCCTCCCCCCCCCCCCCACCCTGTCCCTCTCTACCCCTCCCTCGTATTCTCTTACCCTCCTCTACTCATTCCCTCCCCACTCTCTCTACCCCTCCCTTACCTTCTCTTACCCTTCCCCTCCCTGCCCCCTCTCTTCTCTCCCCTTACTCTCCCCTACTCCTCCCTTCTTGAAGTTCCCTCCACCTCGTTCCCTGGCCCTCCCCCCTTCAGGAGAAATACTCGTTAACACCCGATGCCTGTTGAGCGGTTAGGAAAGGAGGGAGGGTAGAGGGAGGGAAGGAGGGAAGAGGGAGGGAGGGAGGGAGGGACGATAGAGAGTTTGAGGGAGAGAGGGAAGGATGGAGGGTCAAGGGAGGGAAGGAGGGTAGAAGGAGGGAGGGAGGGACGATAGAGAGTTTGAGGGAGAGAGGGAGGGACGGAGGATAGAGGGAGGGAAGGAGGGAGGGAGGGATGTAGGGCAGAAGGAGGGAAAGAGGGTAGAGGGAGGGAGGAAGGGACGATGGAGAGTTTGAGGAAGAGAAGATAGATAACTTGAGGGAGAGAAGGAGGGAGGGAGGGTAGAGGGAGGGAAGGAGGGTAGAGGGAAGGAGGGAGGGACGATGGAGAGTTTGAGGGAGAGAGGGAGAATGAAGGGTAGAGGGAGGGAAGGAGGGTAGAGGGAGGGAAGGGGGATGGAAGATAGAGGGTAAGGGAGAGAGGGAAGATGGCGGTTGAGGGGAGGAGAGGGGGAGATGGATGATAAGGGTGAAATGAATGGGAGAAAGGGAAGAGGAAGGGGGAGGGAATGTGAAAGAGAAGGAGAATACAAGGAGGGGGAGAAGGAGGGAAGGAGGGATGGGAGAGAAAGAGGAGAGAGATGGAAGAAAGGGGAGGAGAGGAGGAAGATTGAAGGAAAATGGAGGATAAAGGTGGGAAGAATGGGAAGGAGAGAAGAGAAAGAGGGAAGGAGGGGAGTAGAAACGAGTAATAAAAGATGGGAAGGAGCTGAAGGAATAAACTAGGAGGAAGAAAGAAAGAGGAGGAGGAAGGAAGATGGAAGGCGATATGAGTGAAGGAGGAAGAAATAGAAGAAAGAAGAAAGAAGGACAGAATAGAAGAGAAAAGGGTATAAGTATAGAGATAAGTGAAGGAAGGAGAAAAGGAAAATAAAGGAAGAAAAGTAGACCTAAAAAAGGTAGAGGAAATCAGGATGAATGAAATTGAAAAAAAAAAAAGTTAACATACAATTTCTCCCATTTCATATCACTCGAAATCACCCACCCCCACCCCCACCCTCCGAATACCCCCATACCCCTCCCGCCTTCCTCAGTACCCTCCTCCCCCACCCCCTCCGTGTTCCCTCCCTGTTCCCTCCATTAGCACTTACGCGTCTCAAGATTTCTTTAACTCTGCTCTAACTCCGCAGGTGAACGTCTTTTACGGAGAAAGGTTATCATACAAACAACTTCTTTCACTCACTTCTTTCATTCACTTCTTTCACTCGCCCATTGTGCCTTCGTTGTGCCCACTTCGATCATTATGAATTTCCCCCGACAGGAGCTGAGGGCTATCGGAGCTGTTGTGAGGTAATATGGTCATTATCTTATTAAAGTTCTCTTGAGGAAATGGTGATGACTTGCTTTTTTTAATCCATTTTTTTTGTTGAATTTTTGCTTGCTAAAGGGGTAGGTAAAGCAAGAGTGTGTTATTGAGGGAAAGGGGGGAAAATACCGCTTCCGGGTTATTTCAGAGGGGTAAAGAACAGGATAGTTTGAGCTCTTTTTGAGATAAATAAGAGGGAAAGAAAGGTGGGTGGGTGGGGGGGAGGGGAAGAAGTTTGAGGGGGGAGGGGAGGGAGGGGGTAAAGAAGTTTGAGGGGGGAGGGGAAGGGGGGTGAGGGAAAATTGAGTTGACAGTCGCACAATTACGGTGTTTTGTCAACTTAACAACGCAGGGCAACAGATAAAACACCCGTTGGAGTGAGATGAGACAGGATACGACACTAGAGTTGTCGAAAGGAGCAAAAATGGACACGCTACTAATCACTCTTCCTTCCTCCTGCTCCTCCTCCTCCCCTCCCTCCTCTTCCTTCTCCTCCTCCATCCCACAAATCTATTCCTTTTCCTCCGTTTCGTCGTCGTCGTCCTCCTCCTCCTCCTCCTCCTCCTCCTCCCCTCCCTCTTCTTCCTCCTCCTCCTCCATCCCACAAATCTTTTCCTTTTCCACAGTTTCGTCCTCCACTGGCTTCTGCTCCTCTTCCTCCTCCCTTCCTTCCCCATCTCTTTCTCCTCCTTTTCCTTTCCCTCCCCTTCTCCATCTCTTTCTCCTCTTCCTCCTCCTTCTCCTTTCCCTCTCCTACTCCATTACTTTTTTCCTCCTCCTTCTCCTCTTCTTCTCCTTCTCCATCTCTTTCTGCTCTTCCTCCTCCTCCTCTCCCATCGTCTATTCTTTCTTCTCTTTTTCTTCTTATTTCTGCTACTCCTCCTCCTCCTCTACATCATCACGTATTCTTTCTTCTCCTCCGTTTCTTCTTCCTTCTTCCCTTCCTCCGCCTCTTCTTCTTCCTGCTCCTCATTCGTCTCCTCCTCCAGCACCGTTTATTTCTTCTTCTCCTTCTCCTTCTCTGCCTCTTCCTACGCCTATTCCTTCTTCTTCCTTTTCCTCCCTCTCATGCTCTTCTTCTTTTCCTCTTCCTTTTCATCCACCATCAAAATTTTTCTCTACTCATTTTCCTCTCCCGCTTTCAGTTCTACGTCTTACCTTTCCTTTTCCACTTCTCCTTCGTCCTTTCTCATCTTCTTCTCTCTCCTCCTACTTCTATTTCTACTCTGCCCTTCTTCCTTCTATTCGTTCTCTCTCCCTCCTTCTCTGCTCTCTTTTCCTTCCACGTTTCCTCCTCCTCCTTTTCTCTGCTTTTTCTTCCTCCTACTTTTCTTCCTCTTTCCCCACCTCCCCTTTCCATCTTTCTTACTTTCGGAGTTTCGTTTTTTTTCTCTCTCTTTTTCTTCTATCTCCTCCACCTCTTACATCTTTATTCCTTCCTTACTCATCCCTCCTTATCATCACAACCTCCCCCACACCCACAATCAACCTCCACCCCCTATTGCACCTCCCTTACCCCCCCACCCCACTAACCCTCGTTCACATCCCCTCCCCAGGTCACATCACCCTCCTCCTCCCTATCGCTTCCCTCTACCCCAGCACCCCCCCCCCCCCCCCATTTCACATCCTTTCCTCACCCCTGTCTCTATCCCTCTATCCTCCATTTCACATCCTCCCTTCTCCCCCCCCCCTTTCCCCTCACCCGCTACCCCTATCCCTCTAGCCTCTATTCCACATTTTCCCCTCACCCCCCGCACCCCCTACCCCCTTCCCTCTACCCCCTATTTCACATCCTCTCACCCCACCTTTCCCAACCTCAGACCCCCCCAACCCCAATTTACCTCCCCTCACCCCCTCCTAATACCCCCACTCCCTCCTAACACCCCCCCCCACCTCCAGACCCCTACCCCCCTCTCCCTCTCACACAATGGCGACCGTTGCAGATTTTACAGGAAAACCATAAATATTCGCTTCGGATATACGTCGAGACGAAACGTCAATTTTGCTGTAATTTTTTTTGTTACTCAACCCCCGAAAATACAACCGGTTTTGTAATTACCTGTCCCATATTTTTTGAGAGACTTGGAGGAAAAAAAGGACATAAATAAAAGAAGGGGGGGGGGAGAGAGAATAAACTAAAACGAAAAGAGATGTCAAAGTCTACAGGTATGATTCGTGGAACAAGGCTTGTGATTTCTTCCATTGCCCACCCACTAATCTCTAAGAGAAATAGAGAGAGAGAGAGAGAGAGAGAGAGAGAGAGAGAGAGAGAGAGAGAGAGAGAGAGAGAGAGAGAGAGAGAGAAAGGGACGGAGATAGAGAAGAGATAGAGAAGAGAGAAAAGAGAGAGAGAGAGAGAGAGAGAGAGAGAGAAAGAGAGAGAGAGAGAGAGAGAAAGAGAGAGAGAGAGAGAGAAAGGGGCGGAGATAGAGAAGAGATAGAGAAGAGAGAAAAGAGAGAGAGAGAGAGAGAGGAGATAGAGAAGAGAGAAGAGAGAGAGAGAGAGAGAGAGAGAGAGAGAGACAGAGAGAGAGAGAGGGAGAGAGAGAAGGAGTAAGAGAGACAGAGAGAGGAGATAGAGAAGAGAGGAGAGAGAGAGAGAGAGAGAGAGAGAGAGAGAGAGAGAGAGAGAGAGAGAGAGAGAGAGAGAGAGAGAGAGGAGATAGAGAGGAAAGAAGAGAGAGAGAGAGAGAGAGAGAGAGAGAGAGAGAGAGAGAAGACATAGAGAAGAAAGAGAGGGGGGGAGGTTAGAGAGAGAGAGAGAGAGAGAGAGAGAGAGAGAGAGAGAGAGAGAGAGAGAGAGTGAGAGGGGGGAGGCTTTTCGTTGAGAGAAAAAGAAATCAAACACAGACAAACAAACAAACACACACACAAACATACAAAAACAAACAAACAAACAAACAAAAACAAACAAACGATCAAACACACACACAAACATACAAACACAAACAAACAAGCATATAAACATACACACCGAATAAAAAGAAAACAGAAAATACTGAACATCAATAAACCTAACAACATTACCTCGATTATCCCACAAAAAAAAAAAAAAAAAAAAAAAAAAAAAAAAAAAAAAAAAAAACATCGTAACAGCTGTTGTTACATCCTCCTGGAGTAATTAAGAAGGAGAGAATTCATTGATAAAAGCTGTACAGAATTTATGAATGGGAGTGAATACCTAGAGATAGCAAAGAGAGAGTTGTAAATTATACGTTTTCATTCATATCTTCATCAGCGTCACGTATAATTTTGATGGAAATACAACAAAAGTGATGCGTTTCATTTATCTCTGTATTTGCCCCCGGGCAAATACAGAGAAAAATGAAACGCATCCCTTTTGTTGTATTTCCATCCCCATTCATACTTCTCCAGCCATTCAGAACACCGTGACGTCCCTCTTCGTTGGCCTCGGGGTGGGGTGGGGGGTGGGGGGGTCACTGACGTCGGAAGGAGGGAGGGGGTCACTGACGTCGGGGGGAAGGGGGTCACTGACGTCGGGGGGAAGGGGTTCACTGACGTCGGGGGGGAAGGGGGTCACTGACGTCGGAAGGAGGGAGGGGGTCACTGACGTCGGAAGGAGGGAGGGGGTCACTGACGTCGGGGAGGGGGAAGGGGGTCACTGACGTCGGAAAGAGGGAGGGGGTCATTGACGTCAAAAGGAGGGAGGGGGTCACTGACGTCGGGGAGGGGGAAGGGGTTCACTGACGTCGGGGAGGGGGAAGGGGGGCACTGACGTCGGAAGGAGGGAGGGGTCACTGACGTCGGAAGGAGGGAGGGG
>NC_061859.1:12165147-12170147 GCF_019202785.1 Penaeus chinensis
CTCTTATATTTTTATTTTTCTCTCTCCCGTCTATATCTTTTATCCCCTCTCCTTTCCTCTATCTTATTTTCACACTTTCAATCAACCTTTCCAAACACACACGCGCAAACGAAAATAGATAAAGACGAAGAAGAAGAAAAAGTGGATATCACAATTTAAAAAAATACTACAACTTCATCTGCATCCTATCAAATACGTCAATCAAAATATAAATGTCTTTCTGAATTGTTATATATATAAAAAAAATTGATCTGGAGGTACGTTATCTTCTCTCTTAAGATGACTTTGCACTGTGAGGTTTTTCTTTTAAGAAGTAATCATCGGTAGAGTGAATTAAACGCAATGTCATCTAGAATCAGAAACGTAATCAAATCGGATACTATTAAAGGGACTGGATTGTATGTTTAGTGGAGTTGATTCTGTCACGTATTCCTGGTCTGCTATAATCAGGATATGTAGATGAGGTTTGGGTGTCTTTCGAATAGGATTATATGAACTTGGATGTGTAGGGTGTGATTCCCTTGGTGTCTGGTCGTGGGCGTGTTATGGATTGAAGGTATAGACAGTTGTACAATGTCTTTTTTACCATTTAATTTATGCAAGGACATTACATATATACAAACACACTGATATGCAAACGCACATACATACGCAAACAAACAAACAGACAAACGCAAAATGCACACATGCAAGCGGACAAACAAACAGATAAACACAAAAAACACTTACTACAAACACAAACACACACACACGCAAACGAACAAACAAACAGACAGACAAATACTTACTACAAACTGCATGTTATAAACCCAAAATACATCGGATCAAACGATACAGGAATGCACTGGCGCAAATTGCATTAATATAAACAGCAATTGCACATATCAGCTGTTGCAAATTACAAACTCACCCCATTCAATGTTGCAAAGCCTTTAGTCTGGCAACGGAAGTGTGCGATGCCTTTGGCCTTTGTGTTGTATGTCATTAAAGATGGGATATCTGAATGGCGGGTGTGTTATGCATGATCTTATTAAATGCGTTGCATCGTGTGCAATGCGACAGAGGCTCATGCAAGGTGAGGTAGGCGGGAAAAGGGGAGGGGGAGAGACTGTTTTTTTATAAAAGGAATTTAGATTAACTGAAGTGGAAGGAGAAAGAAAAACGAATGAACGAGAGAGAGAGAGAGAGAGAGAGAGAGAGAGAGAGAGAGAGAGAGAGAGAGAGAGAGAGAGAGAGAGAGAGAGAGAGAGAGAGAGAGAGGGGGGGGGGGGAGGGAGAGAGAGATAGAGAGAGCGAGAATGAGAGAGAGAGAGAGAGAAAGAGAGAGAGAGAGAGAGAGAGAGAGAGAGAGAGAGAGAGAGAGAGAGAGAGAGAGAGAGAGAGAGAGAGAGAGAGAGAGAGAGAGAGAGAGAGAGAGAGAGAGAGAGAGAGAGAGAGAGAGAGAGGGAGAGAGAGAGAGAGAGAGAGAGAGAGAGAATGAGGAAGAGAGAGGGAATGAGAAAGAGAGAGAGAGAGAGAGAGAGAGAGAGAGAGAGAGAGAGAGAGAGAGAGAGAGAGAGAGAGAGAGCGAGAGAGAGAGAGAGACTGAGACAGAGACACAGACAGACAAACGGAGAGCGAGAGAGGACCATGTTCAGCGCCAGGGTGCGTGACAACATTAATTTACCAGCAGCGTCTTCGGTTGTCGCGTCGTCTAGCACAGGTAACTGACTCTCGAAACGTAGACGCGAATTGTCGGAGACGAAGATGAAATGGGAAGAACGTTTTTTTTTTTTTTTAAGGGAATCTATTTCATTCTTTTTGTCGTTTTTTTATGATGTTATATTTGAGGATATATATATATTTTTTTTTTTGAGTATGTGTGTGTGTGTATGTGTGTCTGTGTGTGTGTGTGTGTGTGTGTGTGTGTGTGTGTGTGTGTGTGTGTGTGTGTGTGTGTGTGTGTGTGTGTGTATGTGTGAATGCGTACACAAAAACGCTTAAATCCTACAACAAAACCATGGAAAATGTTACAATTTTCCTACAACCATGAAGCGATTTATCTTCCATCAACAATATCATTCCAACATCTGTCACTGCGCAAAATACACACACACTTCAGCCCACCTCGAAGTGAGTTAATAATTAATGTTTGTGATTCCGCAAACGGTATGCCTCCGTTTTCTATGCTTGGAAACCTGCCATCGAAACCCTTGCATATTTAATTAATCCATACCTATCCCGGCATTTACTGCCTTTCCAACCCGTAAATAAACATCCACAAAACCTTAAAGCTATAATTAGACGAGAAGAAAAACAAAACAATAATAAATAATCAAATATAGCATATGATACAAACACAGCTCCCCCGATCTGAGGAAACATCGGAGCCGACGACGAAGCCGAGTCGAGACGTCCGGACACCGCTCCCTCTCAGCGGCCCTCACATTCATCTTCCTCAATTTGGTTGTCTTGTGACGAGCGATCGGGATAAACAAAGCGGCACGGTGTCACAGAGAGTCATATCGTGAGTGCCATCGCTAGCTCTCACCCCGAAGCGTCCCCATCGTCCCCTCTCTCATTCCCTACCTACGAGGTTACTGTTCGATCTCATCTCGCCTTCATTTTGTCTTCGCTACCTGTCTAGATATTTTAGGTCTTATCGATCCCTATCTATTTATGAATTGTGGGATATCGTGCCCTATTTTTCAGAACCTATTAGAGATATTCTTAGATATTTTCCTCTTTGGCACTTTTCTAAATATTCTAAGATCTCTTCCCCTCACTTCCCACGTCCTATCTTCTCCCCTTTTCCACTTGTCTAGATATTCGAGGTCTTAATCCCCCTCCCCCCCCCTACATACTCGAAGATCTCGTCCCCACCCCCTGCCACTCCCTCTCCCTCCCCGTCCCCACTTCCTCCCCCGGCCCCTCTCCCTCCCCTAGCTATATAGATATTTTAGCTTTTACTCCGACTCATTCCACTAAATCTAGATCTTATTCTCCCTCCCCTACTTATTTAGACACTCTATTGACCCCCACCCTTACCTCGCCAATCTAGAAACCCATGATCCCCCCCACCCCCACATCTTTCTCCCACCCAACAATTCACTCTTTAATGATATTAGATAACTAGATCTCTCTTCCCCCCTTCCCCCTTCTGCTAGATCCCCTCCCTCTCCCTTCTACTCCACCCCCCCTTCCCCTTCTCCCTACCCCCAAACCCGCTCTCGTCCTCGCAAAAAATAGATATGTAAAAGTTAAAACCTTTTTCTCTCCCTAGATTCGTCCAACACGCGTACACACTTACTGACAAAATCCGGCACTAGTCTTTGGCACTCTGGGAATAGGCGAACATTATCCTTACTCTATGATTTCTGGGTGGGCGAAGTGTGTTTGCTTGCTTGTTTGTGTGTATATGTGTATATGTGTATACATACATATATATTAATATATAATCATATATGTATAAATACACATATATGTATATATATATATATGAATGTATAGATAGATAAATAGATGAATAGATATAGATATATAGATATATATGTGTGTTTATAAAACACACACATCTGTATATGCATAATGATCAATCAAAAAGAAAATACAAAAAACCTACAAAACATTTCGCTCATTCTTAAAGATGAATATATATAGATATATATATATATATATATATATATATATGTGTGTGTTTATAAAGCACACACATCTGTATATGCATAATGATCAATCAAAAAGAAAATACAAAAAACCTACAAAACATTTCGCTCATTCTTAAACAGACCCAAAAACAATATACATTCTTTAAACTTTTCCCTCCTTTTTTTTCTTCTTCTTCTTTACCTTTCACCCATATCTTCAGACGTCGGAGGACTTGTAGCCGCGAGGAATCCATTGTAAGTAGTTTGCATGTTGAATTAACGTCGCGAGAGAGGGTTTGCTGAACTTTATATGGCATGCTTGACTGCTGACACCATTCGATATGCTCTGGCCAGGACGGAGGGTTGACCTTCGGATTTCAGTGGTTTTTGTTTTGCTTTTTGTGTATTTTAATGTTCACTGGCTTTTTTGATAAGTTTGTTTTATTATTTGTTATATAAATATATCTATATATATATATATATATATATATATATATATATATATATATATCTATATATATATATATATATATATATATATATATATATATATATATATCCACACACTGTTTCTTGTTACCTTTATTTTGGCTTGTCTATCTAGGAGGTAAAACAAATCTAACTCTCGGTTTGAAGGTGGATGGAAGGGGATAGATGGGGGGAGAGGAAAGGAGAGTGGGAGACAGCAAGTGGGGAAGAAAAGAGAGGAAAGTGGGTCGGAAGGGGAAAGAATGAAAAGGGGAAGAGGAGGGAGAAAAGATGAAGGAGAAAAGGATAGAAGAAGAGGAAGGGGACAAGAAAGAGAAAAGATAAGAGGAGCAGAAAGATAAGAAGAGACAAGGAAAGAAAGAAAAGAAATGGTTTAAGGGAAAAAAGGGTCGAGGTGTAAGGGGCAAGGTGACCACTTGAGAAGGGAAAGTGAAGAAGGGAAAGGGAGAAGGGATGAGTAAGGGGAAAGAAGAAGGAGGAGCGAGGGAGCAGAGAAGGGAGAAGAGAGGAGGAGGGAACAAAGTAAGGGAAAGGGGTAGGGATGAGCGGGCAGAGCAAGGAGAAGAGAGGAGGAGGGGACAGAGTAAGGGGAAAGGGGGAGAGGGAGAGAGAGGGGAAGGGGGGGCACACACCACGTCAAGGAGCAAGAAGCTTTGATCTTCTAACTTTCCCCAGTCTGTTTCAGGAGAGCTACCGAGCATGACTGCTAACGTCTGTTGCCTTCCCCGCACACGTGGATGGGGTGAGGGGAGGGGGGGGGGGCGAGGAGATGGATGGGGGTGGGGAGGGGAAAGGATGGTGGATGAGGGGGGAAGAGGAGATGGATAGGGGGGGAGAGAGGGGAAGGGAGGGCGGGAATAAGAGACAGATAGGGAGGAAGGGGGG
>NC_061859.1:12175147-12177647 GCF_019202785.1 Penaeus chinensis
ATTTAAATTATTTGAGGGCAATGTCTGTTTTCCCCTATCAATGGTGATGGTGATGATAATGATGATGATGATGATGAGGATGAGGATGATGGTGCTTATGTTGATGGTGATGTTGATGTTGATGTTGATGGTGACGGTGATGTTGATGTTGATGTTGATGTTGATGTTGATGTTGATGTTGATGTTGATGTTGATGTTGATGTTGATGTTGATGTTGATGGTGATGTTGATGGTGACGGTGATGATAATGGTGATGTGATAGTGATGATGATGGTGATGGCGATGATGATGATAAAAGGGGGAGGAGGAGAATAATAATGATGATAATGTTGATGATGATGGTAATAATGATTGTGATAATATTGATGATGATAACAACGGTGATGGTAATGATAGTGATAATGATAATGATAATGTTGATAATAATCCTGATATTGATGATGATAGTAATAATGATCATGATAATGATGATGATGATAATATAGATTATGCTAATTATGTATTGACGATGATAATGATAATATTGATATTAATAACATTAATAATAATAATGATAATAACAATGATAATAACTATAACGGCGATAACGATATTAATGATGACAGCTATAACGATAACAATAACATTGACAACAACAATAATGACAATAAATATGAAGAAGAAATATAATGGTAACAAGAAAATTGCTCTTTCAAAAGAACCAATTTTAACTGCGAATTGGAAGATGAATTACTTGCAAGACAGCATGATTGCAAGACACAAACAAACAAACGGACAAATAAAATCGTCCCTGGTTATTGATACTGATCTATTAATTAGCTTGATTGATGTCGCTGCTGCTGTTGTTATTATAAAGTTAATTTTAATAATCATCATTATCTGTCTTCGTCTTTATCAGTGAAATTACTTTTCTTTACGCTTAGTACTGTTATTATTAGTATTATAGTTTAGTATTGTCACAGTTATCATTATTTTTCTTGTTCCTCTCTTCTTCCCTTTTATTTTCTCCCTCTCCCCCCTTTCCTTCCCTCCCCTGTCTCCCTTCTTTTCCTCCCCTCCAACCTCCTTTCCTTCCTTCCCTCCATCCACCTTCCTTCCCTCCACTTAACCCTTTTCCTGCCCTCCCCTCTCCCCCTTCCTCTCCCTTGACCCTTTCCTCCCCTCCCCTCTCCCCTTTTCTCCCCTCCCCCCAAGCATTTCCTTCCCTCCCCTTTCTCTTACCTACCCTCCGCTCTCCCCCCTTTCCTTCGCTCCCCTCTCCCCCTTTCCGTCCCTCCCTTCCTCTTAACCCCTTTCGTATCCTCCCCTCTCCCCCTTCCTCCCCCTTAACCCTTTCCTCCCCTCCTCTCTCCCCCTTCGTCTCTCGAAACAGAAGTAGCCTCATCTCCGCCCGCGCTGTCTCTCCCGGCGCCATCTCTCCTCACCAGAGATCACGGCGAGGAACTGTTCGCTGATTTTTCATCCGACAATCGCGAATGCAAATTTAGGGCTAAAGGAAGGACTCTTCTTCGCCACTCTTCCCTCCCTTCCCCTCTCCGTCACTCTCCTCTCCCTCCCTTCTCTCCTTCTCTCTGTCTCCGTCTTATTCCTTTTTTCTCTGTCTCTCGTTCTTCCTACTTCCCCCCTCTCTTTTCGTTCTCTTACTCGTCTCCTTGTTCCTTCGTCTATTTTCTCTGCTGTATTTATTTCTTCGTAGTCTGGAGTATGTCGTAATATCACATCATTATCATCTAATTGCAATCATTATTATTACTTCAATTACTTTAATTATCGTAATCAACCTAATGAGTAAAAAAACAAAACAAAAAAAACAGCATATTCTCCGTGTACAAATTCTCGCTCAGCCTCACCTTCCCTCCATTTTGTTCCGTCGAGAAGATGCGAATTTCTCAACCCCTTAAAAAAAAAGGAGGGTTGAGTGCTTTCGGACACACCCTCCCTCCACCGCAGAAGCTGTAAACCTTAACATCAGTGTTTCATCTTGACACATCTAAGAATAACAACCAGACATTCGTGCAGTTCTGCATATTTCTCTCTTAAGTTTTCTTGGCAAGGAGGCACTTCCGTCTCAAGAACTTTTGTGTGAGCAAACCAGAACGCACCACCTCATTCCTCCTACTCCTCCTCCTCCTCCTCCTCCTCCTCGTTCTAGTTCTCCTCCTCCGCTTCCTCCTCCTCCTCCGCCTCCTTCAGAGACTCCACCTCCTCCTCCTCCGTCCCTCCCTCTCTCTCCTCCCCCTGTCTCCGTGTGGCACTGCTGGCTGGCTGGCTGTGGCCGGCTTGGCACTCCTCCTCCCACCTCCTCCTCCTCGCCCTTCCCCTCCTCCTTGGCCCTTCCTTCTCAGCCCTCCCGCCACTGCCTCCTCCTTCCCCGTCACTCTCCCCTCACCCAAGCCGTCCCTGTCTCCTCCTTCCCCTTCCTTCCCCTAGTGCCTCTCACCCTCCATTCCCCTCTCCCTTCCGAGTGCCCTTCTTTCCCCTCCCCCCTTTCCCCTCTCCT
>NC_061859.1:12180147-12182647 GCF_019202785.1 Penaeus chinensis
CACACCCCCACACCCCACTAGGCCTTCATTACCGCTACATATGTCTTTGCCGCGTCACGTGACATCCGGCCGTCCTCTAGCAAGACAAACAGCTATTGGAATAATTTAGACGTAAGGTAATAATTTAGCGAGGCCTATTTGCCACACGGTGCTGCACGGCCTATAGCGAAGAATGCTTGTGAAAAGGGGGGGGCAGGAGGTGTGAATGGCAGATTTCGCTTTCATTCTGAGTGGTTTTACGTTGATAGATGTTGTTTGTTTGTTGTTTAAGTTATTTTGTAGGGGTGTAGATATATATAAAAAAAAAATTGTGGAGTAATTATATCAAGTTATTTTGTTAAGGTGTAGTTATTTTACGTTATTTTGTTGAGGTGTAGTTATTTCAAGTTTTTTTTTTTTTGTTAAAATGTAGTTATTTCAAGTTATTTTGTTAAAGTGTAGTTATTAGCTCTCTTTCACCTGAGTAGCATGAAGTTGCTAGATGCTGTTTGTTTGTTCTTCAAGTTCTCTTGCAGAGGTGTAGTTACTTCTAGTTATTTTGTAGAGATGTATTTATTCCAAGTTATTTTGTTGAGATGAAGTTAAGTTGTTCTTTTGTTATGGTGCAGTTATTTCAAGTTATTTTTATAAAGTGTGGTTAGTTTGTTTTTTTACCTACGTTATTTAGTTATGTAGTTGGTTTGATTTCTAATTCGTTCTGTTCATGTATACTTACTTTGTTCTCTTAGTTATTTTGTTTGTTATCTAGTTAGTTGATACGAGTGTAACTTAAGCGTTTCCGTAATGTTTTTCGTTATTGCATAACTTTAGTCCAGTTTTCGGTATGTTTTTTATTAGTAATTCTGATAAATCTTTTCTTAGGATAATACCATAATAAAATGTATATTAATTTCTAACCATAACGATATATATATCTGTTAAAAATATACACCTCTGTTTAGCTTTTCAATAACCAGTTATAATATACATTCCATTACCCTTATTTTCAAACAAAGGCAACTTTTTTTTAAACTCCACATTGTTTTGCAAATAACACAAACACCATACAATTCATCCCACCGTCCTGCAACGTATAAAATACCCATTACCATTATATATAATCAAAAAGACCAAAATAAAGCATCGCCCTCTCCATACGCTGTCATGCATGCCTTTTACGGGGGAGGGGAGGGGAGGAGGGGGGGTTTATAAAAATGATTTATCTCTTCTTTTAAACCTATTTCATAACATTAAGGATTACGTTTATTGTTATGTTAATGGGGAATATAACCCATTTAAAAGGGTCTTTTAGGGGGACTACAGAGGTACAACAGGAGACATCTGGCGGTTGTTGTAACTCATAAGAGGTTTTGTTATATTTATGAGAAGGTTAAGGGATAGAGTGGGGGGGTAGGGGGATGGATAGATAGGTGGATAGGTGGGTGGATAGGTGGGTGGATAGGTGGGTGGATAGATGGTTGAAGGGGTGGGTAGGTGGGAGAATGGGTATGTGGTTGATTGGATGTTGATGATAATGAAAATGATAATAGGAATAATGCAGAAAATAATGATGATGATGATAATAGCAATAATAATAATGATAATAGTAATAATGATAATAATGATAATAATAATAATGATGATAATAATAGAAATAATAATGATAATGATAATAATGGTTATGATAATAACAATAACGATAATTATAATAATAAAGGTAATATTAATGATCCAGGTAATGACAATGATAATAATAACAATAATAATAGTATTAGAAATGATGATAATGATTCATCAAAAATTCTAATTATAACTATCCACAATATCATTGTTATTACTAAAATAGTAATGCTGATGATGGTGATGATGATGAAGGTGATAATAATGATAACAATAACCATAGAAAAAATAATGATATTAATAATACTGATAATGATAATAATAATAATAATAATAATAATAATAATAATAATAATAATAATGACAATAAAATAATAATAATAATAACAATAAAACAATAATAATAATAATAATAATAATTATAATAATAATTATCATTATTATTATCATTATTATCATTATTATTATTATTATTATTATTATTATTATCATTATGATTATTGTTATAGTACTAATAATTATGATGATGCTAACAATAATAACAACAACAATAATAATAATAATGATAATAACAATAATAAGAGAGACAATAAAGAAGAAGAAGGAGACGCAGAAGAAAGTCCTCGTCTTCAACCTGCATGGTGTTTATTGCACACCTTTGCACGAGAGGGTCTGATGGGCTATCATGGCGTCCATCTGCCGTCACGTGCCAACACTTCCTCCTTCTCTCTCCCTCTCTCTCGCTCTCTCTCTCCCTCTCTCTCTCTCTCTCTCTCTCTCTCTCTCTCTCTCTCTCCCTCTCTGTCTCTGTCTCTGTCTCTGTCTCTGTCTCTGTCTCTGTCTCTGTCTCTGTCTCTGTCTCTGTCTCTGTCTCTGTCTCTGTCTGTCTCTCTCTCTCTCT